>NC_045447.1:1247728-1273266 GCF_002776525.5 Piliocolobus tephrosceles
GCGGCCTCCGGGGAGGTGGCTCGGTCGTGGCCAGCCCGGACCCGCGTCCGCTGACATCGCGGTGCTCGGCTGAGTCACGGCACCCGTGCCCTCTGCAGCGCGCTCTCTGGGGCCGCTGTGGGCGGGGGGCAAGCGGCGCTCAGGACTCTGGCTCGAGGGAGGCCCTGGTTCCCAGGACAGAGGGCAGGCCTGGGGGGCTCCATCCAACTCTGAGGCTCCATGGTCCTTGGGCCCAGCCTCTCTGGGGCCCCAGCAGAGACCCTGTCCCTTCCCCCCCCCCCCCCCCCCCCCCCCCCCTGGGCCGCGGCCTGCCATAGAGGTTGGTCCCCAGGCACCCCCCCCCCCCCCCCCCGCACCCCTCCTGGCACATCCATGACCCTTGCTCATGCTCTCGCCACTGGGAACGTCCTTGTGCTAGCCTTGGCCAGCCTGAATCTCTGCATCCCTTTGTCCTTTGGGGTCAGTTCTCCCTGAGCCTGATCCACTCTATTCCCTCCTGGTCCCCCACCTCCTCTGGGGGCTGGGTCTACTGTTTGGAGCTGTGACCACCAGGTTCCCAGCACTGCCTGGGCAGCCAGTGGACCTGAGGGTGCGGGACACACAGCCGTCAGGGACAGAAGTCCTGTGTGGAGCGAGGGGCTTGGGGATATGGGTGTCCTGCCATACCCCCAGCTGGCCAGCTTGGCTCCAGCCTGGGAAGGGAAGGGACACCTCCCAGGCCACAGGCCTGGGCCAGCTTGGGTTTCTGAAGGCCCTTGGGATTGTCCAGGCCAGGGCCCAGAGCAGGTGGAGGCCTGAGGCGGACACATCCTCTTGCCCAGTCAGCGCCTGGGCGGGACCCCTTGGGCTGCACCAGTCCCTGCCTGTTTATCTTTTAACATGCACTGCAGGAAACCGAGGCTGCAGTCAGGTGGGGTGGCCATCATCACCACGGCTGGCAGGATTCCCCTGGGCACCTGGCCTTGGCAGGGAGCCTGGGTTAGGTACACGCCCTGGCCAGGCACCTGGAGCTGGCTGAGTGGAGTCCCATGGATCAGGCCTGCAGTCCTTGGCATTGGGTCACTGGGGACAGCAAAGCAGGGCCAAGGGAACAGGGATGTGGCATGTGGCATGCATTAGTATTAGCCCCCGGAGGTTGCTGTCAGGAAGGTCCCCACTGGGCCTGGGAGCAGAGGCTGGAATGGTGGCCCCTGTTCCAGTGGGGACAATGCTCAGGGAAGGGAGTGTGGCCTATGAGGGCACCTGGCAAGCAGGTGGGAGGTGTGCACTGTCCTGACCGCAAGAGTGGCTCGCAGCTGCTAGTTTGGACTGCCCCCCAGGACCTTTCTGGGTCCCCACCCTACAGGGCTCCCAGAGGCCCACTGGGCCACAGGGGAGGTCCTTAGCCCGTGGCTGGAGCAGGTGGGGAACTGTTTCCCCCAGGGAGGCTGAGTCCTTGCCAGGCTTGTGATGTGGGGCCGGGGCTGGCTGGACACTGGGCACACTCCCGCCAGGTCCCTGCTTTCCTGGGAAGGATCTTAGACATCAGAGCTGGACTCTTGGGGCCAGGCTTGGATGACAGAGGTTTGCCCTGCGTGCCATGCGCCCTGCTGGGGCAGAGGTGCACCCTGGGCAGAGCCCAGGGTCTGGAGGGTGGGTACCAAGGACCTCCGCGCTGCTAGCAGACTCCTCCAAGCTCTTTGCCTCAGTTCCCCTGTCTGTGTAACCTACCTCCTCTTAGTTACCTGGACGTGGGTCTGCCCTTGGGCTACAGGCTGTTCTTGGTGAAGGGACAGGCTCACTGTCATGAAGTCACTGGGATGGCAGGTGGCAGTGCCACCTTCGGATCTCACCTGTTCCCCCCCGACACAGTAGGCGGGAGCTACAGGGTGGGGTCGTGCTCAGAGAGGGCACCCAGGCCTCCAGGCGATGTGAAGGCACTGGGCTGGTCTTGAGGGACAGAGATTGGACCACCTGGAGGCACCCATGTGGGGCACCCAGGGCGTGCCAGACCTGTGCTGCCGCCTGTAACCAGATGCTCCTGTGGCGCCTGCCGCCCGCCAGCCAGGACTCTCCTCCTCCTCCCAGTAGCTCGTGCGAGGCCGTTGCTATAGCAATGGGGAAGGCAGCTGGGCCTGTTGCTGCAGTTACAGCGCCCGTAGCAGGCCGGGTGTGGGCAGGGCTGGCGCCCTGCGCTGTGACCCCTGTCTCTGACATTGCCCCAGTCCGGCAGCCACCCTCGCCCTGGTGCCTGTTGGTGCCCACAGTGCCTCGACGATCCCCGGGCTCTATCCTGGCTCAGGGAGTGGGTAGAGGCTGGCACAGGCTGGGGCGGGCATGGGGCACCCACAGCATGATGTTCCCGGCCACAGAGCCCTATTGTCCAAGCACAGTAAACACAGCAGCCACCCCCACCCCAGGGACCGGGGGCTCGGCCCAGACCACACAGCACACTGGGGGCTCTGAAGGGTTTTGGGATGGGGATGAGGACAAAGGATGCCTCCAAGTTGGGTGCTCGCCCTTGAGGGCAGGGCCCCTCTGTCCTGTGGGTCTCAGAGAGGGCTGGTCTGCCAAGGGCTCTCCTGAGAGTAGCTGGCCCAAGCTCCTCTTCCTCCCTGAGCTGGGGGCTGGGACACAAGAACCAGTGAAGTCCTTGGTTTTCAGGTGAAGTGAGCAAAGTGCTTCTTTCTCACTCCACGCAGGTCCCGCTAGGGCTCACCTTGGTGCCCAGCCTGGGCTAGCAGGAGCTGACCTGGGGAAACTGAACTCCGAGGCCCAAGACTGGCTGCCCCGGGTCAGGGGAGGGAACAGGGCAGAAAGAGGTGCCTTTGGGCCGGGCACGGTGGCTCACGCCTGTAATCCCAGCACTTTGGGAGGCTGAGGCAGGCGGATCACGAGGTCAGGAGATCGAGACCATCCTGGCTAACACGGTGAAACCCCGTCTCTACTAAAAAATACAAAAAACTAGCTGGGCGTGGTGGCTCAAGCCTGTAATCCCAGCTACTTGGGAGGCTGAGGCAGGAGAATGGTGTGAACTCGGGGGGCGGAGCTTGCAGTGAGCTGAGATTGCACCACTGCACTCCAGCCTGGGCAACAGAGCAAGACTCCATCTCAAAACAAAACAAACACAAAAGGTGCCTTTGCCTCAGGGACTGGGGCTGTCAGACCCCTTACTGGGTCTTCTCCGAGGCTCAGGGCCCTGGGCTGGCCTCTCTGAACCAGGCCTCTCTGAACCAGGCCTCCTTATCTCCCTAGACCCCTGTATTGGTGGGGAGGAAGGGGGAGGAAGGTGAACCTGGGGCAGTGTGAGAACTGTAGGTGGGGCCAGTAGCTCAGATGGTCCCCAAGATTTTGCCCAGGTAGCCCTGGAGGTGGGGAGGAAGAAGATGAGCTGGGATATACATGGGTCAGAGTAGACCACAAGCTGGCCAATTCGTCACGGTAGGCCCTGAGGCTCCTCAGAGGGCAGGTAGGCCCAGTGTGGGCTGGGGACCGGAAACCTGATTTGCTGAGCCAGACAATCCTTACCCTCAGTACCCTGGAAGGGGCTCAGACCTTCAGTGGTCCCGAAGGGCCTGTGCCCACCTTCCCTGGCCCCAGGGAGCATGTGGTCCTGGCTGGGCTGGGCCGGTCCTGTCGGAGGCTGGGGAGGGCCTGGGCGAGCACAGGTCTGTCCTATCCCTCACTGGGCCCACCCTTTCCAGTGGGTCCTGGCCTTCGAGATCTTCATCCCCCTGGTGCTGTTCTTCATCCTGCTGGGGCTGCGGCAGAAGAAGCCCACCATCTCCGTGAAGGAAGGTGAGCGCGGCAGGAGGCCCCGGGCACAGCTGGGGGAGCGCGGAGGGGGAGCCCTCCCAGCACCTCGCACGCCTGCGCTGTGTGTGCACATCTGCACATGGGTGTCCTGTTCCCAGAGTCCCTGAGGTGTGGTGCCTGCTCCTCTGTGCGGTCCTGGGCCACGCCTCCTGGCTGGGCTGTGGAGGTCGGGGCTGGCCTGTGGCCGCAAATGATGATGCCAATGCCTGTTCCTGGTGATGTGGGCACTCACTGGTCTCCTCTGTTCTGTTTTGACCCCCCCACCCCCGCATGGTCTCTTGTCCTCGGCTGGCATGCAGTCTGTAAGTGAGCGGCCGCCTCCTCCTGGCTGGCCTAGGCAGCAGCTGCGGGGGGCCCACGGGCCGTCCTGGCTTGAGCGCCCTCCCCGCTTTCATTAACAGCCCTCCCAGGTCCCCTGCCGGTCTCAGGAACAGCTGGCTCCAGACGAGGGGGGAGTGGTGGGCAGTGGTAGGGAGTGAGATGCCAGGCCACCTAAAGCCACAACTGTTGCCTGGGTCAAGCTGAGGCAGCATCTCTCTGCCTGGCCTTGCCTTCTAGGGGTGGGGCGCCTCGGCTTCTGGGCGGAGTCTGGGCTGAGGTTTGGCTGGTCTGGGCTGAGGATGGGCTGGCCCAGGCTGGGGCTGGAGCGGCCTGGCTACTATCCCTTCATACTTCTTCAGGCTCCTGCACTCACTCTGCTAACCAGCTGGCCAGAGGTCAGAGGTCACTGCCCAGAGGGGGTCCTGTGTCCTCCTCTGGTCTCTGTAGGCAGTGCCACAGCTGAAATGTTTTCAGGGGGAGAGTGCCAGGGCACGTGGGCCTGCACTGGCTGAAGGGAAAGGAATGCTCTGGGAGTTATGGCAGAAGGGGTGGTGAGTGGTTCTTTGACCTCTGACCTGCTGGAGTCCTTCGCCCCAGAATGCTTAGCCTGTAGCCCAGCTGGGGCCAGGGCTCTGTGCTGCTTTCTCCCTAACACCGCTTCTCCTTCCTGACTTTCTCTAAATTTCTCCTCTCGGCCTCTGTCTCCTTCCCCTTCTGGATTCCTCTCTGTCTGTCCCCTTTCACCCCCGACCCTGCCCTCTCCTGTGGGTCCGCCAGCCTTCTACACAGCGGCGCCCCTGACGTCCGCCGGCATTCTGCCTGTCATGCAGTCGCTGTGCCCGGACGGCCAGCGGGACGAGTTCGGCTTCCTGCAGTACGCCAACTCCACGTGAGTGCCCACCCGCCCCTCGGAGTACCCACCCCTCCCCAGCCCATCCAGTGAGTGACATCCGCCCTGGTGCAGGGTCACGCAGCTGCTCGAGCGCCTGGACCGTGTGGTGGAGGAAGGCAACCTGTTCGACCCAGCGCGGCCCAGCCTGGGCTCAGAGCTGGAGGCCCTGCGCCAGCATCTGGAGGCCCTCAGTGCGGGCCCAGGCACCTCGGGGAGCCACCTGGACAGATCTACAGGTGTGCCCTGTGCAGGGAAGTTGGGAGACAGGGCTGCGGGCCTAGCTCTGCCGTCACTGGGCTGAAACCCACGTCCACCCTGGGCCCCTCCACCTGCCCTGAGCTCCCAGCCACACTCAGGCTGCAGTGGCAGAGCTGTGGTGTTGGGCTCGGCTCCGAGCCCATGTGGGGCACCTTGCCAAGGTGCAGCGGCCTCTCAGCCTCGCCTTCCTGCCTGTCCAGTGTCTTCCTTCTCTCTGGACTCGGTGGCCAGAGACCCGCAGGAGCTCTGGCGTTTCCTGACACAAAACCTGTCGCTGCCCAATAGCACAGCCCAAGCCCTCCTGGCCGCCCGTGTGGACCCTCCCGAGGTGAGGCAAGGACAGCTCCCAGCTCTGGCCACTCCCTTCTGCCCCCACCATGCCCCCTGGTTGCTGAGCCATCCTCAGGACTCTGTCTGAGCCACGCCCCCACCATCTGAGCCACGCCCCACCCCCATCTGAGCCACGCCCCCACACCGCCATCTGAGCCACGCCCCTCACCCCCATCTGAGCCATGCCCCCACACCTCCCAGGTCTACCACCTGCTCTTTGGTCCCTCATCTGCCCTGGATTCACAGTCCAGCCTCCACAAGGGTCAGGAGCCCTGGAGCCACCTAGGGAGCAATCCCCTGTTCCGGATGGAGGTTAGGGCATCCATGTGTGGGATGGGACTGGAGTGCTGCCTGCCTCTGGGGGTGCTTCTGCTCCGTGGGTGAGGAAAGGGCCCCCTTAGTGACTTGGAGCTCCTCCTGGGAGAGGGGGAGGGTCCCAGGGGTCTATGGCAGGCACAAGGGGTAGAGGCATGTCGTAGGACCCAGGCAGCCCCAGAGCCAGCCGATGGGTGGGGTAGGGTGAGGCCTGAGGCCCTGGTGGTTGGGGACAAAGTCCTTGCTGTGGTTCCACTGATCCCTGTGCCCACCCCAGGAGCTGCTGCTGGCTCCTGCCCTCCTGGAGCAGCTCACCTGCACGCCAGGCTCCGGGAAGCTGGGCCGGATCCTCACTGTGCCTGAGAGTCAGAAGGGGGCCCTGCAGGGCTACCGGGATGCTGTCTGCAGTGGGCAGGCTGCTGCACGTGCCAGGCGCTTCTCTGGGCTGGCCGATGAGCTCCGGAACCAGCTGGACATGGCCAAGGTCTCCCAGCAGGTGAGGCCCTGCTTGTCCACTGCCCGCTGCTTGCTGCCTGAGTTGAAAGAGGGGCTGGGGCTGCTTGGAGAGCTCGGGGCTCCTAGGCCCAGGCTGTGCGTGGGATGCTGCCTGTGGGTGGGTGTCCAATGGCGCCATGGCTGGTGCCCCACCCCTGCTCACCATACCAGCTCCTGTCCTGGACTCCCGTTACCCAGGCTACAGACTCCCTCCCAGCATCCCCAGCTTGTGTCTCCCTGCTGCTGTCTCCCTGCTCTGCACCTGACCTATCACCCACCTGCAGTCCATCTCACCCCTCGCTACCCACATGCCTGTTTCCTCTCAGCTGGGCCTGGATGCCCCCAACGGCTCAGACTCCCCGCCACAGGCGCCATCTCCACGGAGGCTGCAGGCGCTTCTGGGGGACCTGCTCGATGCCCAGAAGGTTCTGCAGGATGTGGATGTCCTGTCGGCCCTGGCCCTGCTACTGCCCCAGGGTGCCTGCACTGGCCGGACCCCCGGGCCCCCAGCCAGCAGTGCGGGTGGGGTGGTCAATGGCACTGGGGCAGGGACAGTCGTGGGCCCCAACGCCACCGCTGAGGAGGGCGCACCCTCTGCTGCAGCACCGGCCTCCCCGGACACGCTGCAGGGCCAGTGCTCAGCCTTCGTACAGCTCTGGGCCGGCCTGCAGCCCATATTATGTGGCAACAACCGGTAGGTGGGCGGCAGGGGAATGGGGGTGAGGAGGACAGCCAGGGGCAGGGCCTGAGCCCTGACTCTAGGCCCTGGCTCTGGAGGTCTCATTTGGCGCCCTGCCCTGTGCGCCGAAGTCCCGCCCCATCCCGATGCCCCTCCCACTCTCGCGGCCCCGCCCCCTAATGGCCTGGCCCTGCCTCCTGTCCCCTGCCCCAGCACCATTGAGCCTGAGGCGCTGCGGCGGGGCAACATGAGCTCCCTGGGCTTCACGAGCAAGGAGCAGCGGAACCTGGGCCTCCTCGTGCACCTCATGACCAGCAATCCCAAAATCCTGTACGCGCCTGCGGGCTCTGAGGTCGACCGCGTCATCCTCAAGGTGCGCGGGTCTAGGACACTTGACAGGCAGAGTGGGAGGGGGTCTCTGCAGGCTTGGGACCCCTGGGCAGAGGGGGTCGGCAGAACTGACATGGGAGGGGTACAGGGGTGCAGCTTCGGGTACACAGGCTCTGCAGGTGGGGGACCAGGAGGCCACTTTTCCTTTAGGGAGCTCCAGGGGCTGCTGTGGGAAGGCACTGGAGAGTCTGCTCTGGCAGCGTCCCCCGGCTGGGTGTGGCCGGTCCAGGGCAGTGCTGGTGGAGGAGGGGTGTGTCCGGAGACCTTCCAGAGTGTTCCGTGGGCGGGCAGCTGGGTAGTTTGCGTTCTGGGTGAGAGGTCCTGTCTAGAACAAGCAGAGGCCAGGGCTAGACATTGGCCTGAGAGGGGAGGGTCTGTGGATGAGGCCAATCCTGGGTGTAGAGGGGGGTCCCTAGGATAAGGGTGGGAGAAATGAGGGTGGAGCATGGGGTGCTTAAGGGGCAATGGATAGAGGTCCAGCAAAGGAGCTGGTGGGCATAGCTGGGCAGTTGGGGGTCCAGAGGCCATGCTGCCCTGGGAGTGGAGGGCAAAGCAGGTTTCACATGAGCGCTGCAGAAAGGTGTGGAGAGCCCGGGCATGGGACTCATGCTTGAAATCCCAGCACTTTGGGAGGCCATGGTGGGAGGATCGCTTGAGCTCAGGAGTTTGAGACAAGCCTGAGCAACGTAGCAGAACCCCATCTCTACCAAAAATAAAAAAAATTAGCCAGGTGTGGTGGTGGGCACCTGTAATCCTAGCTACTTGGAGGGCTGAGGCGGGAGGATCCCTTGAGCCTGGGAGGTGGAGGCCGCAGTAAGCCAGGACTGCACCACTGCACTCCAGCGTGGGTGACTGAGACCCTGTCTTGGGGGAAAAAGAAAAGGTGGGGAGGGTTGGTTGTTTTCAACAGGTCAGCCGCTGGCGAGGTGAGTGGGGTGAGAGCCCCCAAGCCGGCGGGGCGCTGTCAGGAAACTCCATGCCCCTGCCTCACCCTCCGCAGGCCAATGAGACTTTTGCCTTTGTGGGCAACGTGACTCACTATGCCCAGGTCTGGCTCAACATCTCGGCCGAGATTCGCAGCTTCCTTGAGCAGGGCAGGCTGCAGCAACACCTGCACTGGCTACAGCAGGTGCCAAGGGTGCCCGCGAGGGAGGCAGCCGTAGGTGGCGTGGGGAGCCCCTCTCTGCCCGGCTCGGCAGGCCTGCAGGCCCCCCTCTGAGCTGCTCCTCTACACCTAGTACGTAGCGGAGCTGCGGCTGCACCCGGAGGCACTGAACCTGTCGCTGGATGAACTGCCGCCGGCCCTGAGACAGGACAACTTCTCGCTGCCCAGTGGCATGGCCCTCTTGCAGCAGCTGGATACCATTGACAACGCGGCCTGCGGCTGGATCCAGTTCATGTCCAAGGTGAGTGGGGCCGCCGAGCCAACCCCCATACCCCCTGCCTCGTGCATGCCCAGGCGGCCTCCAGCGATGCCCCTCCCCCTAGGTGAGCGTGGACATCTTCAAGGGCTTCCCCGACGAGGAGAGCATTGTCAACTACACGCTCAACCAGGCCTACCAGGACAACGTCACTGTGTTTGCCAGTGAGCTGCCCTCCCTGCTCCGCCTCAGCCCCCTACAGACCTCTTCCTCCCCAGCCCAGCCCCACTTGTGCCCCTGTGCCCTCCCCCTCCTTGGCCCCGCCCTGGCCTTGCCCCCTCACCCGCCCCTACCCCTCGCCCCCGCCCCACCCTCCGGGCCCCAGGTGTGATCTTCCAGACCCGGAAGGACGGTTCGCTCCCGCCGCACGTCCACTATAAGATCCGCCAGAACTCCAGCTTCACCGAGAAAACCAACGAGATCCGCCGCGCCTACTGGCGGCCTGGGCCCAATACTGGCGGCCGCTTCTACTTCCTCTACGGCTTCGTCTGGATCCAGGGTGAGGGGCGGGCCCGGAAGACAGGCCGGAGAATTCATAGGGGAGGACAGGTGGGACGACAGGAGGGCCTGCCCGGCACCTGATGGCGGCCCCTACCCACAGACATGATGGAACGCGCCATCATCGACACCTTTGTGGGGCACGATGTGGTGGAGCCGGGCAGCTACGTGCAGATGTTCCCCTACCCCTGCTACACGCGCGATGAGTGAGTGCCGGGCACCCGGGGCTGGGCTGGGGCAGGGGCTGAGTGGCGCCTGAGCACGGCCTCCCCACAGCTTCCTATTCGTCATCGAGCACATGATGCCGCTGTGCATGGTGATCTCCTGGGTCTACTCCGTGGCCATGACCATCCAGCACATCGTGGCGGAGAAGGAGCACCGGCTCAAGGAGGTGCGGCGGGCCGGGACCCTCCCTGGAGGCGCGGGCTGGCAGGGAGGGGCGGCGTCCTCCCCGGGGCCTGCCCCAAGCCCCTGGCCCACCCGCAGGTGATGAAGACCATGGGCCTGAACAACGCGGTGCACTGGGTGGCTTGGTTCATCACCGGCTTTGTGCAGCTGTCCATCTCCGTGACAGCGCTCACCGCCATCCTGAAGTACGGCCAGGTGCTCATGCACAGCCACGTGGTCATCATCTGGCTCTTCCTGGCCGTCTATGCCGTGGCCACCATCATGTTCTGGTGAGCATGAGCCATGGTAGCAGGGACCTGGGGCAGGCACTGGCCCAACAAGTTCACCCCACACCCTCTCGGAGACCCCTGGACCCTGGCAGAGGCTTGCCCATGAGGCCGGGAGTGTGGGTGGCTGACGGTACACATGGCCCCTGCCCACCCAGTTTCCTGGTGTCCGTGCTGTACTCCAAAGCCAAGCTGGCCTCTGCCTGCGGCGGCATCATCTACTTCCTGAGCTACGTGCCCTATATGTATGTGGCAATCCGAGAGGAGGTGGCGCATGATAAGATAACGGCCTTCGAGAAGTGCATCGCGGTGAGGGTCGCGGGCAGGCGGGCGGCTGGGTTGCCTGGCCACCCCACGTGCTGACACCACTGCCTCCTCAGTCCCTCATGTCCACGACGGCCTTTGGCCTGGGTTCCAAGTACTTCGCGCTGTACGAGGTGGCCGGCGTGGGCATCCAGTGGCACACCTTCAGCCAGTCCCCAGTGGAGGGGGATGACTTCAACCTGCTCCTGGCCGTCACCATGCTGATGGTGGACGCCGTGGTCTACGGCATCCTCACATGGTACATCGAGGCTGTGCACCCAGGTACTGGCCAGCCCTTGGAGGGCAGGGGAGAGGCGGGGTCCCTAGCCAGGGTTGGGGACCAGCGCTCTGGGTCCACTCCTGGACACAGCACGGGTGGCTCCCTGGGTGGGCACGTGGCCCACGTGGTGGATGGTCACCCCAGGCCCTAGGTCAGCCTCCCCTCCCCTCCCCGACCCCCAGGCATGTACGGGCTGCCCCGGCCCTGGTACTTCCCACTGCAGAAGTCCTACTGGCTGGGCAGTGGACGGACAGAAGCCTGGGAGTGGAGCTGGCCATGGGCACGCACCCCCCGCCTCAGTGTCATGGAGGAGGACCAGGCCTGTGCCATGGAGAGCCGGCGCTTTGGTGAGGCTGGCGCCCAAATGGTGGCTGGGGTGGGCGCTGGGTTCGGAGTCCTGGGTGGCCTTGGCGCCGCCCCTGCCCTGCTGATCCACAGCCCTGGTGCAGAGGAGACACGTGGCATGGAGGAGGAGCCCACTCACCTGCCTCTGGTAGTCTGCGTGGACAAACTCACCAAGGTCTACAAGGATGACAAGAAGCTGGCCCTGAACAAGCTGAGCCTGAACCTCTACGAGAACCAGGTGGTCTCCTTCCTGGGCCACAACGGGGCAGGCAAGACCACCACCATGTGAGTGTCAGAGGGGCGGGGCCGTGGGCATCTGCTGACCAGAGCAGGAGTCCTAGTCAGGGGCAGAGTGGGGCCCCTGCAGAGGGTGTGGGGTCATGACCCCGCCCACCTACCCAGGTCCATCCTGACCGGCCTGTTCCCTCCGACGTCGGGTTCCGCCACCATCTATGGGCACGACATCCGCACGGAGATGGATGAGATCCGCAAGAACCTGGGCATGTGCCCGCAGCACAACGTGCTGTTTGACCGGCTCACGGTGGAGGAGCACCTCTGGTTCTACTCACGGCTCAAAAGCATGGCCCAGGAGGAGATCCGCAGAGAGATGGACAAGTGGGTGGGCGCAGGGTGGGGTGGAGCGGGTGGGGAGAGGCCCTGGGGCTGTGCATAGCCCCAGCCCCATGCCCCACCTCCCTGTCCCAGGATGATCGAGGACCTGGAGCTCTCCAACAAGCGGCACTCGCTGGTGCAGACACTGTCGGGTGGCATGAAGCGCAAGCTGTCCGTGGCCATCGCCTTCGTGGGCGGCTCTCGCGCCATCATCCTGGACGAGCCCACGGCGGGCGTGGACCCTTACGCGCGCCGCGCCATCTGGGACCTCATCCTGAAATACAAGCCGGGTGAGTGGGGTGCCGTGCGGGCAGCGGTGTGGACGGTGCCTCCCCTGGCCCCTGACCTGGGTCTGGCCTTGCCCTAGGCCGCACCATCCTTCTGTCCACCCACCACATGGACGAGGCTGACCTGCTTGGGGACCGCATTGCCATCATCTCCCACGGGAAGCTCAAGTGCTGCGGCTCCCCGCTCTTCCTCAAGGGCACCTATGGTGATGGGTACCGCCTCACGCTGGTCAAACGGCCCGCCGAGTCGGGGGGCCCCCAAGGTCTGTGTCGAAGCTGCCTGAGCGGGCCTCGGGCCACCCCCTCCCCGGGACCCCCACCTGAGAATCCACGATGGAGGGGCTGGGTCCTCACTGTCAACTGCTGGGCCCAGGATACCTGCTGGGGCCTGGCCAGCCCTCTCCAATGCCCATATCTTGACTCAGTTGGGTTCCCATCGGGGGTCCCTCCTCCCAGCCCCTGAGTGAATTCCTCCCTGCTCTCACATCCCCCACAGAGCCAGGGCTGGCATCCAGCCCCCCAGGTCGGGCCCCGCTGAGCAGCTGCTCTGAGCTCCAGGTGTCCCAGTTCATCCGCAAGCACGTGGCCTCCTGCCTGCTGGTCTCAGACACAAGCACGGAGCTCTCCTACATCCTACCCAGCGAGGCTGCCAAGAAGGGGGCTTTCGAGCGCCTCTTCCAGGTGTGAGGGCCAAAAGCAGGCCAGGGCCTAAGGGTTGGGGGGCAGTTGCAGGCGGTGGAGGTAGACGCACCCCTGCCTGGGCGTCCCTGCCGCAGCCTCCCCCTCCACTGCCCCCACAGCACCTGGAGCGCAGCCTGGATGCGCTGCACCTCAGTAGCTTTGGGCTGATGGACACCACCCTGGAAGAGGTGTTCCTCAAGGTGTCGGAGGAGGATCAGTCGCTGGAGAACAGTGAGGCCGGTGAGGGGCCCAGGCCACTTGCTCAGCCCACCCCACCCACAAGGTCCCAGCTCAGGCCTGTGCTGTCACTCCTGCCTGGTGTCTGGGGACGCCACCCTGGTCCTGGGTGGCATCCCCAGGGTTAGCCTGGGGTCCTGGGTGGGTGGTCATGGTGGCCAGAGGTCCCGGGCAGGTGTATGACCCTGGGAACTGGG
Organism: Piliocolobus tephrosceles; assembly: GCF_002776525.5. Taxonomy (NCBI): domain Eukaryota; kingdom Metazoa; phylum Chordata; class Mammalia; order Primates; family Cercopithecidae; genus Piliocolobus; species Piliocolobus tephrosceles. Next base: position 1,260,739 of record NC_045447.1, read on the forward strand.
TAAAGACGGGGCATGGGGGTCCTGGGCAGGCCTAGGGGCCAGTAACTCTGAGCATCCCCTCGGCCCTTCCGCTGCGGCAGATGTGAAGGAGTCCAGGAAGGACGTACTCCCTGGGGCGGAGGGCACGGTGTCTGGGGAGGGTCACGCTGGCAACCTGGCCCGGTGCTCGGAGCTGGCCCAGTCACAGGCATCGCTGCAGTCGGCATCATCTGTGGGCTCTGCCCGCGGTGATGAGGGAGCTGGCTACGCCGACGTCTACGGCGACTACCGCCCCCTGTTTGATAACCCACAGGACCCAGACAACGTCAGCCTGCAAGGTGGGGGTGGCCGGGTGAGGCTGGGGCAGCCGGGGAGGGGGAGCGGGGTTAGAGGGGAGCGGCATGGGGGCAGCCAGTGGGAAGAGGGTAGCGTGCAGCCACCTGCTCAGCCCCTACCTGTCTGCACAGAGGCTGAGGCAGAGGCTCTGTCAAGGGTTGGCCAGGGCAGCCGCAAGCTGGACGGCGGGTGGCTGAAGGTGCGCCAGTTCCACGGGCTACTGGTCAAACGCTTCCACTGTGCCCGCCGCAACTCCAAGGCACTCTTCTCCCAGATCCTGCTGCCGGCCTTCTTCGTCTGCGTGGCCATGACCGTGGCTCTGTCCGTCCCTGAGATTGGTAGGCCACCGGCTGGGTGGGGGTGCCGGGCTCACATCCCCCCTTTCCACCGGGAGCCCTGAGGATGCCCTCTCCCAAGCCCCCTGACTCTGGCCTCACCCCGCACCTGAGGCTGGGCACACGCCGGCGTTCATCGGGGAGTCCTGCCTCTTCGGGGCCCAGATCCCAGGCGTGGGTCCTCTGGGGTTGGTGGAAGGGGACCGAGGCTTGGGGGCTGCTGACCAGTGGGCAGAACCTGCTCAGGCCTCCCTGCTCTCCCTGCCAGGTGACCTGCCCCCACTGGTCCTGTCACCTTCCCAGTACCACAACTACACCCAGCCCCGTGGCAACTTCATCCCCTATGCCAACGAGGAGCGCCGCGAGTACCGGTGAGGCCGCTGGCGGGGGCAGCCTTGGTGAGGGGGGTGGGCGAGGGAGCGGAGACGGGCAGCCCTACCTCACACTGTGGGTGCCCGCAGGCTGCGGCTGTCACCCGACGCCAGCCCCCAGCAGCTCGTGAGCACATTCCGGCTGCCATCAGGGGTGGGCGCCACCTGCGTGCTCAAGTCTCCCGCCAACGGCTCTCTGGGGCCCACATTGAACCTGAGCAGCGGGGAGTCGCGCCTGCTGGCGGCTCGGTTCTTCGACAGCATGTGCTTGGAGTCCTTCACGCAGGGGCTGCCGCTGTCCAACTTCGTGCCGCCCCCACCCTCGCCTGCGCCATCTGACTCCCCTGCATCCCTGGATGAGGACCTGCAGGCCTGGAACGTCTCCCTGCCACCCACCGCCGGGCCAGGTAGCGGTTCAGGGGGCCTGCTGGGGGGCAGGGGCAGCGAGGGGTCCTTCTCACCATACCACGCTGTGCCCACAGAAATGTGGACGTCGGCGCCCTCCCTGCCGCACCTGGTACGGGAGCCCGTCCGCTGCACCTGCTCCGCGCAGGGCACTGGCTTCTCCTGCCCCAGCAGTGTGGGCGGGCACCCGCCCCAGATGCGGGTGGTCACAGGCGACATCCTGACCGACATCACCGGCCACAACGTCTCTGAGTACCTGCTCTTCACCTCTGACCGCTTCCGACTGCACCGGTGAGCTGGGTGGGGAGGCTGTGGGCGAGGGCGGCCAGCCACCAGCCACCTAGTCTCAACTCCTGCCCCTCTAGCCTCACTGCCTGCCTAGCCTCACCGCCCCTCCCCCCTGCCTGCCCAGGTATGGGGCCATCACCTTTGGCAACGTCCTCAAGTCCATCCCAGCCTCATTTGGCACCAGGGCCCCACCCATGGTGCGGAAGATCGCGGTGCGCAGGGCTGCCCAGGTGAGCAAGGCTGCGGCCCTGGGGCTTCGTGGTGTGTAGCGCCGCCTGAGGTCTGCAGAGACCCAAGGGGCTCCTGGGGCCTTTGTCCTCTTCATTCTGCAGGTTTTCTACAACAACAAGGGCTATCACAGCATGCCCACCTACCTCAACAGCCTCAACAACGCCATCCTGCGTGCCAACCTGCCCAAGAGCAAGGGCAACCCGGCAGCTTACGGTGAGCTGGCGCAGGCAGGGCCGGGCGGGGAAGAGCTGGGGCTGGGCTGGATGGCGCAGAGGCCTGAAGCTGCCGCCCCCACCCCGCCATGTGCAGGCATCACTGTCACCAACCATCCCATGAACAAGACCAGTGCCAGCCTCTCCCTGGACTACTTGTAAGTATGGCCAGGGCCAGCCTCTCCCTGGACTACTGTAAGTGTGGCCAGTGGGGATGAGGCGGGGCAGGTGGGCGCTGCAGCCCGGCCGTGAGGACTGAGGGCTTCCTTGCTCCAGGCTGCAGGGCACGGATGTCGTCATCGCCATCTTTATCATCGTGGCCATGTCGTTCGTGCCGGCCAGCTTCGTCGTCTTCCTCGTGGCCGAGAAGTCCACCAAGGCCAAGCACTTGCAGTTTGTCAGCGGCTGCAACCCCGTCATCTACTGGCTGGCGAACTACGTGTGGGACATGGTGCGCCCGGCGTGGCCACGGGGGTGCCCCGGCCCTTCTCATCCCCCATCCCCGCCCTGCCCCAGGTCTCTCACCAGCCACCCCCACCCCTGCAGCTCAACTACCTGGTCCCCGCTACCTGCTGCGTCATCATCCTGTTTGTGTTCGACCTGCCGGCCTACACATCGCCCACCAACTTCCCTGCTGTCCTCTCCCTCTTCCTGCTCTATGGGTAAGGGGGAGCGGATGGGGGAGTCGCCTTAGGTGGGGCCGGGGCTGCCTGGTGACCACTGCCCGCCACCTGCCCACAGCTGGTCCATCACGCCCATCATGTACCCGGCCTCCTTCTGGTTCGAGGTCCCCAGCTCGGCCTACGTGTTCCTCATTGTCATCAATCTCTTCATCGGCATCACTGCCACCGTGGCCACCTTCCTGCTACAGCTCTTCGAGCACGACAAGGTGGGGTGGCGGCGACATGGCGGGGGCGGCGGGCCCTGCGGAGGCTGTGCGCCTGACCCCGGCCACCCCGCAGGACCTGAAGGTTGTCAACAGTTACCTGAAAAGCTGCTTCCTCATTTTCCCCAACTACAATCTGGGCCACGGGCTCATGGAGATGGCCTACAACGAGTACATCAACGAGTACTACGCCAAGATCGGTGAGGGGGCCCGTGGGGCGGGGGAGGCAGATGGGGCCCCTCAAGGCCTAGAGCACAGGCCCTGAGCTGGCTCCCCACAGGCCAGTTTGACAAGATGAAGTCCCCATTCGAATGGGACATCGTCACCCGCGGGCTGGTGGCCATGGCGGTCGAGGGCGTCGTGGGCTTCCTGCTGACCATCATGTGCCAGTACAACTTCCTGCGGCGGCCACAGTGAGCGGGGCGCATAGCGGCGGTGGGGGCAGGGGGCGGGGTGGGAGCAGGGATGGGGTCAGGGAATGGGGCAGGAGGAGATGGGGCAGGGGACGGGAACGGAGCCTGCCCCCCCTTCCTGCATGCCACAGCCAGAGGACGTGAGACTGGTGGCAGGGAGGGGCAGTGGGGGTGGCGAGCTGCTGGACACTGTCCATCCTGTCCCCCAAGGCGCATGCCTGTGTCTACGAAGCCTGTGGAGGATGATGTGGACGTGGCTAGCGAGCGGCAGCGAGTGCTCCGGGGAGACGCCGACAACGACATGGTCAAGATTGAGAACCTGACCAAGGTGGGCTCTGAGCGTTTGGAGTGGGGCCTGGGTGGGGTGGGCCAGGGCCAGGGGGGCTGGGCACCGTGTGGCAGTGGCAGGGGGCGGGTGGGCAGGGCCCTGGGCTCTGGGGGGGGGGCGGGGCCGGGGGGGGGGGGGGCCAGGGGGGCAGGGTGGGAGCAGGATGGGGTTGAGGGTGTTGCACCCCATGCCCCCATGCCCCCATGCCCCGCTGAGCGGGCAGGCTCCTGGCCAGGTCTACAAGTCCCGGAAGATTGGCCGCATCCTGGCTGTTGACCGCCTGTGCCTGGGTGTGCGTCCTGGCGAGTGCTTCGGGCTTCTGGGCGTCAACGGTGCGGGCAAGACCAGCACCTTCAAGATGCTGACCGGCGACGAGAGCACGACGGGGGGCGAGGCCTTCGTCAACGGACACAGGTGCGGCGGGAGCCCTGGGTGGGCGGGGCCGCTGCGTCCCCACACGCTGACAGCCGCCGTGTCCCCAGCGTGCTGAAGGAGCTGCTTCAGGTGCAACAGAGCCTCGGCTACTGCCCGCAGTGCGACGCGCTGTTCGACGAGCTCACGGCCCGGGAGCACCTGCAGCTGTACACGCGGCTGCGTGGGATCTCCTGGAAGGATGAGGCCCGGGTGAGGATCTGCAGGGCGGGGCAGGGAGCCAGCGCGCTGGGCGGCCCTGCCTGCGCTGACATCTGCGTTCCCCGGCCAGGTGGTGAAGTGGGCTCTGGAGAAGCTGGAGCTGACCAAGTATGCAGACAAGCCGGCTGGCACCTACAGCGGCGGCAACAAGCGGAAGCTCTCCACGGCCATTGCCCTCATTGGGTACCCAGCCTTCATCTTCCTGGTAAGCCCTGGGTGGGGTGGGGGGCGGCTGCCTGGCCTTTGACTTCCCGGTGAGCACAGGCAGGGGCAGCGTTCAGGCCGGGGTGTGTGGGCCTGGCAGCGGCTGAGCCTGCCACCCGTCTCCAGGACGAGCCCACCACGGGTATGGACCCCAAGGCCCGGCGCTTCCTCTGGAACCTCATCCTCGACCTCATCAAGACAGGGCGTTCGGTGGTGCTGACATCACACAGGTGAGGGCACCCCCACCCCCCGTGCCCCCACCCCACAGCGCCCCTTCTGGTGCCAGCCTGTGTGTGTCCCGCAGCATGGAGGAGTGTGAGGCGTTGTGCACGCGATTGGCCATCATGGTGAACGGTCGCCTGCGGTGCCTGGGCAGCATCCAGCACCTGAAGAACCGGTGAGCCGGGGTGGGGCCAGGGGAGGGCTGGGGTGGGGCCAGGGGAGGACTGGGGCGGGCCCAGGGACCAGACAGTGGGGTCTGGAGTGGGGGCTGCTGCAGGGCTGTGAGGCCAGGGAAGCTGGGGGGACTGGGGTTGTGGGGACTGGGGCAGCGGGGCCAGGGGAGGGGCCTGGAGGACTGTGGGGGCTGTAGGACTGGGGGGGCCGGGGGGGGCCAAGGGGGCTTCCTGGGGTGCCTGTGGGGACTGTGGCGCTGGGAGGCTTGGGGGGCTGGGGCTCTGGCTGGGCGGCGCAGGGGGGCTAGGGCTCTGGCCGGGCGGCGCAGGGGGGCTAGGGCTCTGGCCGGGCGGCGCAGGGCTCTGGGCCATGGGCCTGTCCCACCAGGTTTGGAGATGGCTACATGATCACGGTGCGGACCAAGAGCAGCCAAAGTGTGAAGGACGTGGTGCGGTTCTTCAACCGCAGCTTCCCGGAAGCCATGCTCAAGGTGGGTGGTCCCAGGCAGGGTCGTGGAGGGGGTGCTGTGGGGTGGGAGCGCTGCCAGCGGCCTCTGACCTCCACCCCTGCAGGAGCGGCACCACACAAAGGTGCAGTACCAGCTCAAGTCGGAGCACATCTCACTGGCCCAGGTGTTCAGCAAGATGGAGCAGGTGTCCGGCGTGCTGGGCATCGAGGACTACTCGGTCAGCCAGACCACACTGGACAACGTGAGTGCCCCGAGGGCACTGCGCACCACACCTACCCCTCCTCCCACCTACCCTGCCCTCCTCTGCCCGGCACCTCCCCATCCCCCCACCCCAGACCCACCCCTCCCCACACGCCTGCCCCACCCACCAGGTGTTCGTGAACTTCGCCAAGAAGCAGAGCGACAACCTGGAGCAGCAGGAGACGGAGCCGCCCTCCGCGCTGCAGTCCCCTCTTGGCTGCTTGCTCAGCCTGCTCCGGCCCCGGCCTGCCCCCACGGAGCTCCGGGCACTTGTGGCAGATGAGCCTGAGGACCTGGACACGGAGGACGAGGGCCTCATCAGCTTCGAGGAGGAGCGGGTGAGCAGGCTGCCCCAGGGGTCTGCCCACCGGACCTAGGCTGCCTGGCGGCTCCAGCCCCGGGTAGGGTAGTGGGAGAACTGGCCCCAGGATACTTGCTGTCCAGAGGTCAAGAGGGCAGAGTGGGCAAGGGAGACTTGCAGACAGGCCTGGAGAGACCAAACGCAGGGCCAGACTTGCTGGAATCTTTGAGGGGCACAGAGCCAGGATGGGGCAGAGGGGACCAGAGCCTGGGAACAGGGGACCGATGTAGAGTCAGTGACCCCCAGACTCAGCAGACAGAGGCCCAGGAGAGCCCAGACACAGAGGAAGCTCGTGGGGAGACCCTGCGTCCAGGCCCAGCCTGCAGGAGAGCCAGGGCAGGCCAGCACAAGTGTCCTCAGCCCCACAAGGGGGTGACACAGGACGCCCCCTAAGCCTGACCTCCCCTGTGCACAGGCCCAGCTGTCCTTCAACACAGACACGCTCTGCTGACCACCGAGAGCTGGGCCAGGGAGGATACGCTCCGCTGACCACTCAGAGCTGGACCAGGGACTCGACCGTGGGGACAGATGTCCCCCAGTGCCTGCCAGGCCCTGGAGTGGAGATTGAGGACCAAGGGGCTTCTGGCCCTCCAGCCCCCGTACTCGGCCATGCCCTGTGGTCACTGCGGCTGCCGCCCCCAATTGTGCCAAAGGCTGACCCGGCCCGGGCTGCGCACACCCTCGCCCTGCTTTGCCTTAAAGCCTCAGCATCTGCCCAGCCCCTCGCCCCTTCCTAGCTCTGCTCACCGCCCAAGGCGACACCGGCTGGACCAGGCACTGCCGGCCTTTCTCCTGCCCAGCCTTGGAACCAGCTTTTTTTTCCTACAATGAAGGCTGACGCTGAGGGCGGACTGTGGACGGGGCTGGGTCAGTCGCATATTTATTTTGCTTTGAGAAGAGACTCCTCTGGCCCTGCTCTCCTGCAGGGAGGTGGCTGTCCCGCGGGAAGCCATCAGCTTGGGTCAGCTGGCAGGCGGCAGGAATGGAGAAGCTGGCCTTGCTGACCAGACGAGGGCCAGAACCCCCCCTACCCCCAGCTGCTGTCACTCTCCCACCCAGCTTGGCCCCCTGCCCGCCCACCTGCCTGGAAGCCGGGCCTGTACATAGCGCACAGATGTTTGTTTTAAATAAATAAACAAAACGCCTGAAGGCCTGTGTGTGTGAGGTGGGAGGGGTGGGAAAGATGGGCCCATCAGGTGGGTTAGCACTCCAGAAGGCCCTGCCCCTCGGGCACAGGTGCTGGCAGGGGGTGGCCAGGTCGGCCTGGAGGAGGGAAACTGAGGCAGGGTGGTTCACCATGGTTCACTGTCCCCCTCCATCCCACCCTCAGGGATTGCTCCTGGCCCCCTTCCCCTTAGCCTTCATCTTCCCATCCACCCGCCCCCTCTAAGCCTCCTTCACCCCTTGCTGCCCATGTGGGGCCTGCAGTGGCCTGGGCTGGGCTGTCTCCATGTCATGGAAGGGACAGGGAGGGCTTCCAGGAGGAGGCAACCTCCAGGAGGAGACTGAAGTCTGTGAACATTACTTAAGGGAAGGGCATCCCAGCCAGAGGGCAGGGCACAGGCCAAGGCCCCAGGGAGGCAGGACCCGGAAACTTTGAGGCTCATTGGCAGTGGAGCCTGGTGCACTGTGGGTGGGAGACGGGGGAGGGGCATGAACGGCCCGCAGAGCTCATGCCCCGGGATCTGGGCCAAGGTCAGACTCTTGCCTTAGGCCGTTTCAAGGCTCCTCAGGAGGGTGGAGGGTGGACTCAGGTGAGGGATGGTGCCACATGGGGGACAAAAAGGGGAGGGTCCCATGGGCTTAAGGGCACTGGCAGGCCTGGGTGGGCTGGGCTGATGCATCCACTTGGGTTCCTATGAGACGCTTGCCGTGGCCACCTGAGGGACAGTGGGAAGGGCGTGCTAGAGTCCCCGAGAGGCTGGGTCACTGGGATGAAGCTGTCCTGAGCCCTGGGGGTGGCTAACTCTGGAAGAACCGGGAGGAACACCTGCTCACTGGAGGGGCTGGTGTGGGTTTGGTGGTCAGCCAAGGGAAATGTGTGGGGGAGCGACCAGAAGGCAGGACCCTCGGGGCTTCAGGTCACAGCAGCCTCCGTCCTACAACTGCAGAGGCTGAATCATGGCAGGAAGAAGTCAATAAAGGAACATGGCCCAGCTGAGGCCCAGGGAGACCCAGCGCACAGGACGAGGCCAGGCTGGACCTGGACAGCCGTCCACAGACTGACAGTTCACGGGGGCGTCATTTCTAGAGGCTTCATTTGTGATGATGTGTAATGCAGTGTTGAAAGCAAACACACCCCCCAGCATCTTTCTCAGAACAGTTTCTGCTGGGCACGGTGGCTCACACCTGTAATCCCAGCACTTTGGGAGGCCGAGGCGGGTGGATCACCTGAGGTCAGTAGTTCGAGACCAGTCTGGCCAACATGGTGAAACCCCATCTCTACTAAAACTACAAAAATTAGCTGGTTGTGGTGGCAGGCGCCTGTATTTCCAGGTGCTCGGGAGACTGAGGCAGGAGAATCACTTGAACCTGGCAGGTAGAGGCTGCAGTGAGCCAAGATCGCGCCGTTCCACTCTAGCCTAGACAACAGAGTGAGACTCCGTCTCAAAACAACAGCAAAAAGAACATTTTAAACTTTCAGAAAAGTTGCAAGAATAGCTGAGCGCACGTCTTCAGTCGACGCACCTGAGAAATCTTGCCACACGCGCTGTCACTCTACCCGCTTTTGTGCTGCCCTACCTAAAAGCAAACAGCAGCTGTTGCAACCCGCCAGCCCCATGCCCTGCAGCCTCCTTCCCCCAAGAGCCAGGGTAGCCGAGACTTAACGAGGGATACAACAAGGCTTTTGAGGGCCCTGGTAGCCCAGGCATGCCCTTTATTTTTATTTATTATTATTTTTTTTTTGAGACAGAGTCTCGCTCTGTTGCCCAGACTGGAATGGGGTGTGATCTCGGCTCACTGCAAGCTCCGCTTCCTGGGTTCACGCCATTCTCCTGCCTCAGCCTCCCGAGCAGCTGGGACTACAGGCGCCTGCCATCGCGCCCGGCTGGTTTTTTTTTTTTTTTTTTTTTAATTTTTAGTAGAGATGAGGTTTCACTGTGTTGGCCAGGCCAGGGAGTCTCGAACTCCTGACCTCAGGTGATGGCCCAGCCTCGGCCTCTCAGAGTGCTGGGATTACAGGCGTGAGCCACTGTGCCTGGCCAATTTTTGTATTTTTAGTAGACATGGGGTTTCGCCATGTTGGCCAAGCTGAACTCCTGATTTCAGGTGATTTGCCTACCTCAGCCTCCCAAAGTGCTGGGAGACAGGTGTGAGCCACCACGCCCGGCCCTACGCATGCTTTTTAAAGTTTTCCCAAAACACCAGGATCACTCAGGTGCTGTGGCTCAGGCAGATCACCTGAAATCAGGAGTTCAGTTTGGCCAACATGGCGAAATCCCATCTCCATTAAAAATACAAAATTAGCTGGGTATTGTAGCACCTGTGATCCCAGCTACATGGGAGACTGAGGCAGGAGAATCGCTAGAATCTGGGAGGCGGAGGTTGCAGTGAGCTGAGATCACGCCATTGCACTCCAGCCTGGGTGACAGAGTGAGACTCTGTCCCAAAAAAAAAAAAGAAAAGGCCGGGCGCAGTGGCTCACACCTGTAATCCCAGCACTTTGGGAGGCCGAGGTGGGCGGATCACCTGAGGTTGGGAGTTCAAGACCAGCTTGACCAACATGGAGAAACCCTATCTCTACTGAAAATACAAAATTAGTCGGATGTGCTGGCACATGCCTGTAATCCCAGCTACTTGAGAGACTGAGGCAGGAGAATCGCTTGAACTTGGGAGGTGGAGGTTGTGGTGAGCTGAGGTTGCGCCACTGCACTCCAGCCTCGGCGACACAGCGAGACTCTTTCTCAAAAAAAAAAATAAATAAATAAATAAGAAAAGAAAAGAAAAACCCAGGATCCAACCAGGAGGCACTCGTTACGTTTTGCTGCCTTCCCCAGGGCCCCTCTGAGCCATCCCCAGCCTTGGCATTCTTGCCTCTCCATGGAGACAGGCTCCGCAGGCCCAGGCTGAGCTCTGGATGTGTCTGATCATTTCCTCCTGGCCCGAGGCAGGTTGGACATTTTTGGCCAGAGCAGCACTGGGACATGCTGTGTCGGTCACCTCCAGGTGTTTTGATTTTGACTTGACTTAAATTGCTTGACGAACAGGTGTGCCTTTATTGGCACTTTGGTTTTGGTTCTGATTTTGATTTGGCTTAAATTGCTTGACGAACAGGTGTGTCTTTAACAACACTTTGGGTTTAGTTTTTATTTTGATTTACTGTGAATTAGATGAGTGAGTGATCTTTACCCTTTCCTTCTTGTAGTGTGAATGTTGTTTTGTCTCCAGAGAAAAATAGGTCAGACACAAAGTAAGCCCACTCCGCTAGGAACTGTGTTAAAACATTTCAAAAAGAAAAATTTCAAAAAAATAAAAGGAAAGTCATCAAATCATCAAAACTTACCCTATTAAAATGCATGTTACACTGGCCGGGCGCGGTGGCTCAAGCCTGTAATCCCAGCACTTTGGGAGGCCGAGATGGGCGGATCACGAGGTCAGGAGTTCGAGACCATCCTGGCTAACACAGTGAAACCCCGTCTCTACTAAAAAATACAAAAAGCTAGCCGGGCGAGGTGGCTGGCGCCTGTAGTCCCAGCTACTCGGGAGGCTGAGGCAGGAGAATGGCGTAAACCTGGGAGGCAGAGCTTGCAGTGAGCTGAGATCCGGCCACTGCACTCCAGCCCGAGCAACAGAGCGAGACTCCGTCTCAAAAAAATAAATAAATAAATAAAATAAAATGTATGTTACAGAACCTTAAGAAAGGTTTTGCAGGAGATTATAGAGTTAAGTTAACCCCTTAGAGGTTAAGATCTCTGTGTGAATTAGAACTGCCTCTTTTGGTGTTGGATGGCCCACCGAAGGAACTATAGACAAGGAACAATTGGCCATGTATTTAAGGTGGTGACAGGGGTCTGAGGACAGCCAGTGTACCCAGATCAAGTTTCTTTATATTGACTCATGGTTAAATATAATATAGACAAAACCAGCATAAATTTAGCCCTGTTTAACAGATTCTTGCAAAAAAGCCAAAAGTAAAAGTAACAGCAGCTTCGCCAGCAGACACAGAGTTAAAAAGGGAGTCCCAGAAACAGCAAGAGAAGCCAGTTTTGCAGGAGCCGCCAGAGATAATAGAAATTCTTTCTCCATATGTCCCAGCCTACCCCGCTTTACCGAGGCCAACAGCCCCCTCAGAAACAAGATTCAGGAGCTAACGTGCCCCAGGTCTTACCTCGAAGGGGAGGGTCGGAGCCTCAAGAGGCCAAAGAAGGAAGTCAAGATAGTCAAGTGGGCCGTCTCAGATCTGTTCTTGCTCGAGCTATGTAAATGCCTCTCAGGGAGACGCGAGGACCTGTCTATTACAATGACCAGGCCCACATCCGCGGGGGCAACAGACTTTCATCTATCAGCGCTTTTCAACCACTGATCTACTAAACTGGAAACACCTGGAACCCGCCACCTTGCTCCCGGCAGCTAGAGCCCTGTCGAGCATGACTGTGTAGAAGTGTTGGACTGAAGTTTACTCTAGCAGACCTGACCTCCAGGACCAGCCTTGGGCATCAGTAGACTAGGAGCTATATGTGGACGGGAACAGCTTCATCAGCCCACAAGGAGAGAGATGTGCAGCGTATGCGGTGGTCACCCTGGACATGTCTTTAAGCTGAGCTCATTGCTTTAATTCGGGCCTTAGAACTCAATAAAGGTAACACTATAAACATTTACACTGACTCTCGGTATAATGCCTGTTTAACCCTCCAAGTGCATGGAGAATTATATGAAGAAAAGAGCCTGTTAAACTCTAGGAAAAAGGGAAAAAAACACCCAGAGAATGCAACTCAGCTTCAGCGTTTGCAGAGGTACTGAGAAGCACTTCTGCAGAGGCTAAGAGTTGGTAGAAAAAAGCAAGTAATAGCCGGGCACGGTGGTTCACGCCTGTAATCCCAGCACTTTGGGAGGCTGAGACAAGCAGATCATGAGGTCAGGAGATCGAGACCATCCTGGCTAACACGGTGAAACCCCGTCTCTACTAAAAAATTTTAAAAAATGGCCGGGCGCGGTGGCTCAAGCCTGTAATCCCAGCACTTTGGGAGGCCGAGACGGGCGGATCACGAGGTCAGGAGATCGAGACCATCCTGGCTAACACGGTGAAACCCCGTCTCTACTAAAAATACAAAAACTAGCCGGGCGAGGTGGCGGGCGCCTGTAGTCCCAGCTACTCGGGAGGCTGAGGCAGGAGAATGGCGTAAACCCGGGAGGCGGAGCTTGCAGTGAGCTGAGATCCGGCCACTGCACTCCAGCCCGGGCGACAGAGCGAGACTCCGTCCCCCCCCAAAAAAAAAAAAA
>NC_045447.1:1278266-1304291 GCF_002776525.5 Piliocolobus tephrosceles
GGAGCTTGCAGTGAGCTGAGATCCGGCCACTGCACTCCAGCCTGGGCGATAGAGCGAGACCCTGTCTCAAAAAAAAAAAAAAAAAAAAAGCAAGTAATATAAAAAAAAAGATTACAGAAATGCTTCAAGGAGCTGACAAAAGCCTAAGTCCGTTTTATAAGAGACTCTATAAAGCATTCTGGCTTTACACCCCATTTAACCCTGGGGCTGCTGAAAATCAGTATGTAGTGAATACTTCATTTGTAAAGCAAGCCCATGGTAACATCAAGCAGAGGCTGCAGGCATGAATACCACCTAGTCTATGAAAGTGGCCATTGAGGTGTATGTTAACTGTAACCAAGAAACAAAACTGGGAAAGAGCAAAAGAGAAAGAAAAAGAGTAAGTGTTAAAAAACAAAAAATTAGCAATGTGAGAGGATGTGGACGTAAATGTAGATAATGAAAGAAGTCAAGTTAGGCAAGGATTCAAGAGCCGGACAAGGCAAGAGAGAGATTAATGTGCGAGATGCAAAAAGAAAGGACACTAGGAGAGTAAATGTTCAAAAGGCAATAAAGGAAATGGCCAAGGCCGCAAGACGAAGAGGCCATTGGCCAAGGGCTGCCGCACCTTGGAGGAACCAAATACTGATCTGATCAGACTGACAGGAGCTGAAGAATGTAAAGACTAGGGCAGACCCGGCACCTTCTTAGGCTCCCAGAGCCCATGGTCACATTAGAAGTTAAAAGCAGCAAGATTCTGCCCTATCTGAATTCCAATTTCTCACTGAAGGCTAAGCCACTAGACAGAGTTACAAAGGGCGAGGGGAGAATAACCCCCTCTTTAAGAAACTTAAACAGTAGGCCGGGCGCGGTGGCTCAAGCCTGTAATCCCAGCACTTTGGGAGGCCGAGACAGGCGGATCACAAGGTCAGGAGATCGAGACCATCCTGGCTAACACGGTGAAACCCCGTCTCTACTAAAAAAATACAAAAAACTAGCCGGGCGAGGTGGCGGGCACCCGTAGTCCCAGCTAGTTGGGAGGCTGAGGCAGGAGAATGGCGTAAACCCGGGAGGCGGAGCTTGCAGTGAGCCGAGATCCGGCCACTGCACTCCAGCCTGGGTGACAGAGCGAGACTCCGTCTCAAAAAAAAAAAAAAAAAAAAAAAGAAACTTAAATAGTAAAAAGAGCCATACCTTGTGAAAACTTGCTTACAGACTTTACAGAACTGCCCCAGGCTGGAGACTATTGGTACATGCTAGTGCTTGTTTGCTCATTTAAGATAAAATCAGGTTTTTGCTTATGGTCCTCCTCTGCGTCAGGTGCACCCCCACCAAACAAACTAGGTATTTGCCCTACAAGATTTTGTTCGGTCGGCCACCCCCAAATCATAGGTCAAATTAAAGGTGACCTCCAGAAACTAAAGAAATTAACCTTAAGAAAGCAAATGTAGCCAGGCGCGGTGGCTCACGCCTGTAATCCCAGCACTTTGGGAGCCGAGACGGGTGGATCACAAGGTCAGGAGATCGAGACTATCCTGGCTAACACGGTGAAACCCCGTCTCTACTAAAAATACAAAAATTAGCTGGGCGCGGTGGCGGGCGCCTGTAGTCCCAGCTACACGGGAGGCTGAGGCAGGAGAATGGCGTGAACCCGGGAGGCGGAGCTTGCAGTGAGTGGAGATCACGCCACTGCACTCCAGCCTGGGCGACAGAGCAAGACTCTGTCTCAAACAAAACAAACAAAAAAAAAAAGAAAGCAAATGCAGGTTTTTAAAATAGCCATACAAAGTGTTCATAATTAAATAAATAAAAATGCCTAAAAAATAAATAAAAAATGCCTAGAAAAATCTAATTTTTCTAGGACCCATATAGGATGGGTCCTATACTGTAACCTTGTCCAGTCCTACTGCTGTTAAAGTTGCAGGTGTTGTGTCTTGGATCCACCACAGTCAGCTAACACGGGCAGCTCAGGACAGGCGGACCAGCCAGCAGGACACAGATCATCCAACCCGGCTGATCCTGAGACAAGATCAAGCTGCTGCTGAGGACAACAGCCCTGCTCTGGTCACTCTGGAGGCTGACCACTCTGCGCATGGCTGAAGCTTGAGAAGACAACAAGCCCTGTTCTAGTCGCACACCGGAAGCTGACTTGTCTACGCACGGCCGAAGCTTGAGGACTCATCAAGCAAGTAAATGTAGTTAAAAATCTTTTTTTTTTTTTTTTTTTTTTGAGACAGAATCTCGCTCTGTTGCCCAGGCTGGAGTGCAATGGCCAGATCTCAGCTCACTGCAAGCTCCGCCTCCCGGGTTCCCGCCATTCTCCTGCCTCAGCCTCCCGAGTAGCTGGGACTACAGACGCCCGCCACCTCGCCCGGCTAGTTTTTTGTATTTTTAGTAGAGTCGGGGTTTCACCGCGTTAGCCAGGATGGTCTCGATCTCCTGACCTTGTGATCCGCCCATCTCAGCCTAAAAATCTTAAGACTAATAGTTTTCCTGTAATACTGTTTTCCTATTGTTCTGTCGCTGTATTCAACCTTTTTCCCAGGTAAGGACCTCTTTTGTCCTTGCTGTACATTGTTTTGTTGTTGTTATCCCCCATAACCGTGCTAGAAGAAACATCTACATAAGGTGTCCCCACTGTACACATACTACTTACGAAACCCAGACCCGTCCAGCCCAGCAACAATTCCGAGTGTTACAGTCATTCTTTTTTTTTTTTTTTTTTTTTTGAGGCAGAGTCTTGCTCTGTCGCCCGGACTGGAGTGCAGTGGCCGGATCTCAGCTCACTGCAAGCTCCGCCTCCCGGGTTTACGCCATTCTCCTGCCTCAGCCTCCCGAGTAGCTGGGACTACAGGCGCCTGCCACCTCGCCCAGCTAGTTTTTTGTATTTTTAGTAGAGACGGGGTTTCACCGTGTTAGCCAGGATGGTCTCGATCTCCTGACCTTGTGATCCGCCCGTCTCGGCCTCCCAAAGTGCTGGGATTACAGGCTTGAGCCACCGCGCCCGGCCTACAGTCATTCTTTAAACATATAAACCAGAAGTTACCAGAACCTCTTCCTTTAGCAAAAACAGAAAAAGCCTATTTGCTCAGTTGGCTGAAAACATTGCTGGCAGCCTGGATGTTTCTTTGTGTTATGTTTATAAAAAGGCTAACATAAGAGACCAATGGCCTTGAGAAGCAAAAGAGTTAATGCCTCAAGATAATTTTAACTAACTCTTTCCCCAAACAGATGCCCCAAGTTCAAGCATCTGGCTCTTAAAAACTTGTTATTAAAAAAAACTGTGTTACTCGCCAAGAAAAAGCTTTTCAGATCCAGTGACAAAACTAACCTGCTGAGGACGTGACAAAGTTGATACATGTGCCTGTACAAGTTTAACACAGGTTTGATCCTAGGTCTTCATTTAGAAAATAGTTTCCAGCTATAAAAATTTAAAACCCTCATTAAGTATATTACTGGTAATAGAAAGTTGCTTGCTGCTCCCCTGTGTATTACACGTATTCCTTCAAATGATAAAAGGTTTTGTAGCTACCATGATTCATCAGCAAACTTCAGCACAAGTGTATGACATAAAACACTATCGTTCTGTCTCGCAAAAAGACTCAGAAAGTAAAAATAAAAGTGAGAACTCCCACTAATTAGTGAAAATTCTCAAAGTGGGGGATAAGGAAGGAGACCACTACTACTCCTGCTACAGAGCCCGTCTTGGTCCCAACAGGGATGCTGTGCAAAGGACCCTGGACGGGTGGCATTCATGCCTCACGGTTCTGGAGGCTCAAAGTTCGAGATCAGGACGCCAGCATGGCTGGGTTCTGGCGAGGGCTTTTCTGGGTTGTGGACTTCCCATGACTCCTCATGTGGCAGAAGGAGCGAGGGAACTCTCCAGCGTCCCTTTTACGAGGGCGTTAATCCTGGTCATGAGGGTGTCACCTTCGTGACCTACCCACTTCCAAAAGACCCCACTTTTTTTTTTTTTGAGATAGAGTCTCTGTCGCCCAGGCTGGGGTGCAGTGGCACAGTCTCAGCTCACTGCAAGCTCTGCCTCCTGGGTTCACAGCATTCTCCTGCCTCAGCCTCCCAAGTAGCTGGGACTGCAGGCACCCACCACCACGCCAGGCTAATTTTTTGTATTTTTAGTACAGATAGGGTTTCACCGTGTTAGTCAGGATGGTTTCAATCTCCTGACCTTGTGATCTGCCCACCTTGGCCTCCCAAAGTGCTGGGATTACAGGCATGAGCCACCATGCCTGGCCGACCCCACTTCTTAATACCATCACCTTGCAGAAGCCAGGGTTTCTTCCTGCCCTCCCCCCCCCCCCCCCCTCCCTCCCCCCCCCCCCCCCCTCCTTCTTTTTTTTTTTTTTCCCTGAAACAGAGTCTTGCTCTGTCACCCAGGCTGGAGGGCAATGGAGTGATCTCAGCTCACTGCAACCTCCGCCTCCCAGATTCCAGCGATTGTCCTGCCTTAGCCTCCCAAGTAGCTGGGATTACAGGAGTGTACCACCAGGCCCGGCTAATTTTGTATTTTTAGTAGAGACAGGGTTTCTCCATGTTGGTCGGGCTGATCTGGAACTCCCAACCTCAGGTGATCCACCGCCTCGGCCTCCCAAAGTGCTGAGATGACAGGCATGAGCCACCGTGCCTGGCCTAGGGGCCAGGGTTTCAACAAACAGATTTTGGGGAGGACACATTCAGTCTATAGCAGAACCCTGGTTCCTTTTAGGGAAGATGGGCTTTGGAACTAGAACCTGAGTTCTGGTCTGCACACTGCTCCTGAGGCCCTCTCCATGCACAGAACAGAGAAATCTCTGCATAAGTTTCCACCAATACCCAACCCCCCCAGCCCTCTGGCTCCCTGAACAGGTGTGTGTCTCCCTTCAGAACAGAGCTGCTCAAACATCACTAGGGTGTGGCCATGTGCAGGCTGAGGAGGATCACTGGAGCCCAGGAGGTGGAGGCTGCGGTGAGCTGTGACTATGCCATTGCACTCCAGCCTGGATGACAGAGTGAAACCCTGTTTCAAACAACAACAACAACAACAACAACAAAAGCCCCTTGGAAGGGGCCTGTAGGGAGGGGTGTTGGGGAAGGACAGAGTTCTAACCCACCAGTCAGTCCCAGAGCAGCAGCCCCGGGACCTCAGCTTGGGCCCCTCTAACGGTGGCTCTGTGAACCAGGGGCAGGGGCTGCAGGGGACGGGAGGTTTAGGGATAACCCCATGGCCTGGGGGACCAGGGTCTAATTAAGGTTAGTGGCTGTGATGCTGTTCTTACTTCAAAACATTACGAAATTGTGGTAGAAAATGTGGTATTACAAAAATGTGGTAGAAAATGCAAACAGTGTGGACGGACAGGAAGCAAAATTGAACGTCTGTTTCTGCCTGTCAGGGGTCATCCCACAGACGGCTCCTTGCGTCTTTTTTCAGCTCTGTACAAGCAGAGACTCAGAATGGCAGATCCTAATGCTGATTTTCTTCAATTTCCTGGCTTTTCCCCACTTTACTTATTAGCTTGCTAGTGCTGCCATGCAAAGGAACACAAAGTGAGGGGTTTATAACATCAGAAACTGACTTTGGGAGGCCGAGGCGGGCAGATCACTTGAGGTCAGGAGTTTGAGACCAGCCTGGCCAACGTGGTGAAACCCCGTCTCTACTAAAAATACAAAAATTACCCGGGCGTGCTGGTGGGCGCCTGTAATCCCAGCTACTCAGGAGGCTGGGGCAGGAGAGTCACTTGAGTCAGGGCGGCTCAGGTTGCAGTGAGCCGAGATTGCGCCACTGCACTCCAGCCTGGGTGACAGTGAGACTCCATCTTAAAACAACAACAAAAACAACAGAAGCTCACTGCCTAGCAGTCTGGAGGCCAGACACGGAGACCGAGGCTCGGGCAGGGCTGCTTCCTCCTGGGGGTCTTGGGGAGCATCTGCGTGGCTCTCGGGCTTGCAGATGTGCCACCCTGATTTCCACCTGCACCTTCACGTGGCCCTCCCTGTGTGTCTGTGTCCAAACTCACCTTTCTATGCTGACATCAGTCATATTGGATTAGGGAACATCCTACTCACCACATTTTAACTTGGTAACTTCTACAAAGACCCTATTTCAGCCAGGTGCGGTGGCTCACACCTGTAATCCCAGGGTTTTGGGATGCCGAGGCAGGCAGATCTCCTGAGGTCAGGAGTTCAAGACCAGCCTGACCAACGTGGCAAAACCCTGTCTCTACTAAAAATATAAGAAAAAAAAAAGTTGGGCATGGTGACGTGCACCTGTCATCCCAGCTACTCCAGAGTCTGAAGAAGGAGAATTGCTTGAACCCAGGAGGCAGAAGTTGCAGTGAGCCGAGATTGCACCACTCCACTCCAGCCTGGGCAACAGAGTGAGACTCTGTCTCAAAAAAATTTTAAAAAGACCCTGTTTCCATATAAGGTCACATTCTTTCTTTCTTTATTTATTTTTCCAAGACAGTGTCTTGCTCTGGTGCCCAGGCTGGAGTGTAGTGGCACTATCTCTGCTCACTGCAACTCTGTCTCCCAGGTTCAAACAATTCTCCTGTCTCAGCCTCCCAAGTAGCTGGGATTATAGGTGCCTGCCACTATGCTGGGCTAATTTTTGTACTTTTAGTAGAGACGGGTTTCACCATGTTGGTCAGGCCGGTCTCGAACTCCTGACCTCAGGTGATCCACCCCCCACCCCCCTCGGCCTCCCAAAGTGCTGGGATTATAGGCATAAGTCACCATGCCCGGCCCACATAAAGTCACATTCTGAGGCACTAGGGGTTGGGACTCCAGCCTAAGAATTTAAATGTAAGGGGACACAAGCCAGGCCATTTACCTAATCTCAGGCCCTCCCTGCAGTGGACATGCATGGAGTCACCTTTTCCAGCCTTCTCCCTGGACACAACTGCAGTCTCTCATAGACCGCAGTGGCCATGCCACACAGTGGGGCAGCCAGCTCTCACTTGCCCTTCACAGAGAAACCGGCCGGGCGTGGTGGTTCGTGCCTGTAGCTTCAGCACTGTAGGAGGCCAAGGCAGGCGGGTCTCTTGAGCCCAAGAGGTAGAGACTAGCCTGGGCAACATGGCAGGACCCTGTTTCTAGTAAATAAATGAATTGATTAAACCAAAAAATAAGGAAGCTATTGGGCTGATTCCCAGGTGGGCGAGGGCACAAGGGAGTGTTGGATGGCCACTGCCGCTCCACAGTCCACAGCCCATGCCCACAGAACGCAGTGGGGCCGCTGCCGCGATGAACCGAGTCTTGTTTGGTTTGTTTCTTGAGACAGGCGCGAGGTGAACGGTCTTCCTGTATCTTGGCATTTTCTTTTTCCTTCCGAGCCTCTGGTTCACAGCCTCTGTCCGCGCCGTCGTTTTTCCTGTGGGTTTGTGAGGGTGCGTCTGTCAGTGTTAAAGACACGGGACACCCGGGCAGCAGAGCTGGGCTGGGGGCCTGGGGCTCCTCTGTGGTCGGCCATTTGCCTGCCAGGGATGTGGGAAACCAGCGAATGGAGCTATAACCACAGTGTCGAGAAAGCCAAAATACTAGGTCTTGGAATCGAGGTGGAGGCAGGATGGAGGGAAATTGAGGCTCAAGGACACCAAAGGATAGGGGAGCCATGTGGTATTTCCAAGGCTCCGTGTGTCCAGGAGCCCTGACTGGCATGGTATCCAGAGAAATGTCAGGCTGGGCTGGCTGGGGCAGCACTGGAGTCCGGTCCGCCGGGGACGGGCGTGGGGACTATACCAAGGCCCTGGGGAGAAGGTGAGCAGGTGAGCAGTGCCACCTCAGCTGCCCTGTCCAGGCTCGTGAGGCACCACACCGCCTGGGGGAGGTATGGCCAGGCCAATCCTGTGGGCACCCCGGGTGTCTGGGTGGAGTCTCCCCTTGGTGTACCTCCCTGGGGCTGCCCCCCAAAGCATCAGGGCCCAGGTGGGATACAGGCACAGTTGGCGACGCCAAAGGGCCAGACTGAACTGTGGGTTCCAATCACGCCAGGAAGCTCAGAGCAGGCTCACACCTGTGGACCAGCACCATCCCCTGGCCGCTTTCTCTCAGCCACGCAGGCTGTGGCTTCTACCCCCCTCCTGCTGCTTCTTTTTAAAGGTTAAGGGGTGGCGGTAAGAAACCTGCGCTGAGCGCCAGTGGGAGGGATGGGAGGTGGGGTGGAGACCTGCACTGCCGGCCAAACACCAAAGCCAGGCTGGCCTCCCCGCCCTGTTGCGGGCAGGTCTGGAATTTGAGCCCCGCCCTGAACGGGGAGGGCTCTGCCTGACTGCTTGGTAGCTGGGAAGGGGCGGCTCCCCCAGGTGGGCTTACCACCCTGGCAATGCTCTGGTGCTGCAGATGGGGAACTGAAGCTAGGCTGGGCAGGCCATTTCTCCTGCTCACCCACACCCACTGGTTTTCTGGGCTGGGAGCCCTGATAAGCGGTATTTGCCGAAGGAAGAGCCATAGGGCAGGTTCTGAGCTGGGTTCACAGTGGAGGTGGTCCGGACCCAGAGCCACCCCCTCCCCAGGTGACACTCCCTGCACCCTTCTGGCCTGTAGGCTCTCCCTGTGCCCCGCCCCCTGGTCTCCACCCACCACGCTGGCTGCCAGTACACTCAGCACCGGGTGGGTGGATCTGTGTGCACCAGACTCAAGTCCAAGGCAGCCCCCCACACCATTCCCCCACCCTGAGGTCACACCCTCGGGCCCAGATACCCCGGGGCCAGGCTGGTGTTGCTCAGGCAGCTGGCTCTGTGCGCTGGGCAGCTTCATCTGCCCGCCTAGGTGGCTCCACGGGGCGGGCCCCTTGGCCAGGGAGGGCGGGGCGCACAGGGAGACTTAAAGAGCGACCCAGGTCCCCACCCGGGCCTGACCGCGCAGCTCCCACCATGGCGGAGACCAAGCTCCAGCTGTTTGTCAAGGTGCAGGGCAGACTGAGCTGCAGGGAGGGTGTCTGGGAGGGGGTGCTCTTCTGGGCTTTGCTTTCTGGGGCAGGCTGTGGGGTGGGCCTCCCCAGTAATGTCTGAGCCCCTCCCTGTGGGTGGCTAAGGGGACTTGGGCAGCCCTACAGAGGCTGAGTAAAGTGGGACCCAGAAAGTCACCCAGAGAGGGGTCCAGCGGCCCTGGTCCTGCTCCCAGCCTTGGCTCCTGGGCCCAGCCCAGTCTTCTGGAGGAGAGCCCCTTGGTGGGGAGGTACCAACCAAGCTGCCAGTGGTGGAGCTTAAGGTCAGTGTTCCAGGATTGGGGGTGCTGGGCCAGGCAGCCCCATCAGCTCTCAGGTCGGGGACTGGCATGTGGGGGCTGGTGTGCTGCTGGCCACAGCGCCCAGTCTCATGTGTGAATCACTCAGAAAACAGCTTGTGGGGCCCACCCCACCCCTGCAACCAGCTTTTGGGGACTGAGCCCAGGGCCTGGCCTGTCCAGGCTCTGATAAGATTCCAGCGGCCAAGCCTGCTTCAGGCCTCAAGGCTCCCAGCAGCTCTGCGTCCCTCCCCATGTCCTGGGGACCAAGTCAAGGGCCCTTACTGGGCATTTGGAAGTCGCGCTGACCAAGCTGGAGCTCTGGCATCCCTCCAGTCCCGCTGGCAGTGGGAGGCAGGTCCCGCCCAGCCTGGTGGCAGGATGCCTGGGTCTGCTCCCAGCCCTGACCTCCCCCTCCTCCCGCCCGCCGCTCCACCCACCCAGGCGAGTGAGGACGGGGAGAGTGTGGGTCACTGCCCCTCCTGCCAGCGGCTCTTCATGGTCCTGCTCCTCAAGGGCGTACCCTTCACCCTTACCACGGTGGACACGCGCAGGTGAGGCGCCACCCTGGGGACCCCTGCCTGCCCTCACCTCACACACTGGTGGACCGGCCTCCTCCCACCCTGCTGCTGCCCACAGGTCCCCGGACGTGCTAAAGGACTTCGCCCCGGGC
Organism: Piliocolobus tephrosceles; assembly: GCF_002776525.5. Classification (NCBI taxonomy): domain Eukaryota; kingdom Metazoa; phylum Chordata; class Mammalia; order Primates; family Cercopithecidae; genus Piliocolobus; species Piliocolobus tephrosceles. The sequence goes on from NC_045447.1 coordinate 1,288,138, forward strand.
TCGCAGCTGCCCATCCTGCTCTATGACAGCGACGCCAAGACAGACACGCTGCAGATAGAGGACTTTCTGGAGGAGACGCTGGGGCCACCCGAGTGAGAGCCTGAGCAGGGTGGGAGGGGAAGAGGGGGCGCCCAGGGAGGACGTGCGCAGGACAGAGCCCAGGAAGGCGCTGTGGGGTACTGTGGGGCCGAGACGGGGCTGCCCCCAGTCTGATGGAATCTCTCACCCCCTCATCCCGCAGCTTCCCCAGCCTGGCCCCTCGTTACAGGGAGTCCAACACCGCTGGCAACAACGTTTTCCACAAGTTCTCCGCGTTCATCAAGAACCCGGTGCCCGCGCAGGACGAAGGTGAAGCGGGGACAGGGGGTTGGATGCCCAAGTGGGAGGGCGTCCTGGGCCGGGTCCTCACCTCGCCGCCCGCCCCTAGCCCTGTACCAGCAGCTGCTGCGCGCCCTCGCCAGGCTGGACAGCTACCTGCGCGCGCCCCTGGAGCACGAGCTGGCGCTGGAGCCGCAGCTGCGCGAGTCCCGCCGCCGCTTCCTGGACGGCGACCGGCTCACGCTGGCCGACTGCAGCCTACTGCCCAAGCTGCACATCGTCGACGTGAGCGCGGAGGGAGGGCGGGCGGGCAAGCCCGGCGCGCTGGGGAACGGCAGGTCCTGACCGCGCCCCGCGATCCTGCCCGCAGACGGTGTGCGCGCACTTCCGCCAGGCGCCCATCCCTGCGGAGCTGCGTGGCGTCCGCCGCTACCTGGACAGCGCGCTGCAGGAGAAGGAGTTCAAATACACATGTCCGCACAGCGCCGAGATCCTGGCGGCCTACCGGCCCGCCGTGCACCCCCGCTAGCGCCCCATCCCGCGTCTGTCACCCAATAAAGGCCTCTTTGTCAGGAGTGAGGGTATCCTGACATCTGAGGGGTCTCGTGATCACTTTCCATCCCCAAACCCCAGGGTGGGACGCTCAGCCTGATAGCCCAGAACCACAGGGGCAGGAGAGCCGGGGGTCGGGCGGGTCCCATCCTCCATGTTAAGAACGCGCAGACTCCAGGTCTCCTGCAACCGGTGGCCTCAGGGATCTCCAGGACCGGATTGGGCTCCCAAACCAGTCAGGCTGGGGTGGGGCGGGGTGCCCCGGGTGGATGGGGGCTGGTACATTCCTCAATCCTGTCCAGGGGCAGGCACTCCCCTCCCCGCAGGGCAGTTCCACAGCATCTCAGGGTCTGCACAGGCCTTCTCCTGTGTGCATCCTCCGGGCTCTGTGCCCTGCCTGGGTGCGGCCTGGGAGGGTGGGAACAAAGTTCTAAGCCTTGGGGAGCCCTGGCCCTGCCTGGCTGGGCCCCTCTCAGCTCCTGGGCTGGCAGGGCTGGAATAGCTGGACGGTCTGAGAGTGCTCACCTCCCTCCAGCCCAGCAAGGAAGTCTCCAGGGAGCTGAGATGCTGCAGCATCTGTTCACATCCTGTGGCCCCACACCTAGAGTGCAGGCCCAGGGGCATTCCCTGATCCCTTCCCAGGCTAGTGCCAGGAGTCAGAGCCCCACCAGAGCCTCCAACAAAGGGAGCGGTTTATTTGACAGGGGAGGAACTTGAGGAGCCGCCTTAGTCCTGGCCCAGGACAGGCAGGTGGAGGTGGTGGTTGGGGGGGGTCTCTGATGAGGGCCTCGAAGACTGCCTGTCGCCTCACAGGCAGACTCCTCGTGGGGCCACACTTGTGCTGCACCTTCAGGTCTCATCAAAGTCCACACCACCAGCTGGTTTCTTACTGAGAAGGAAGAAGGGTGTCACTATGGCACTATGGTGTGGAGAAAGGGGTGGGGTCCAGGGTTGGACCCTGGGTACAGGAAGGGGCCGGTGGGCGGGTACCTCTTGAACCCAGGGTTGATGAGTGACTCTCCCGGACACCGCCTCCTGACCCCAGGTCCAGGGCCACCTCTCTGGGGATCTGGGTCTGGGGGAAAACAGGATGGGGAGGCTCCTGAACCTGGCAGCATCCCAGCCACAACCTTCTCCGAATAGACAGGCATTCTCTCTGGAGCATGAGGCTTGTTCAGGGGAAACTGAGTTCCAGATTAAAGCGCATAGCCCTACTTGAGTCACAGGCGTACATGCCTTACCTGGTAAGAAGCACTGAGGCCCTGCAGGCCGGGGAATCTTCCTGGGGCTGGCAGCTGTCTCTTCTGCAGCTGGGGAGGAAAGCCCATGGAAACCCCACTCAGTGCCAGGAGTGGGGGCAAGAGCAGGGGACCCCAGTGAAGGTATGAGGTGCCCACCCCCAATCCTACCTGCCAGTCGCCGCTCCAGGCTCCACACGCGTTTTGCCAGGCCCAGTGTCAGCGCCTGCAGTCTGGAGGCTGCCTCTGGGCCTGGTACCTTGGAGAGGTCAAAGGCCAGTGCCAAGGGGCCCCCTGAAAGGGTCAGGGATGCTCTGTCCTCCTGCAGGGTCAGAGCCACAGCTTGCTGCTCACAGGCTGCCCTGGAAGAGGAGAGGTGCTGAGAGCTGTGACAGACCCTCCTCCTCCCCACCCACCTTCCTCCCAGCTTGGGTCTCACCTGAACCGGGGGGTGATGTCCTCAGCCGCACTCAGACCAAAACGGGCTTTCTAGAGAGCACAGGTGCTTGTCACCAGCTGCCTGGAACCTGAGACCCACTAGGAGCACCCGAAACCTGCCCGACCCCAGAGCCACTTGGGACCCCTAGCCAGTGTGAGGACTAAGCTACAGGGCGGGCAGAGGGTGTCAGAGCTGTCTGGGGAATCCCAGATGTCGGTCACCCCAAACACGATCTGGACTGCAGGGAGGGGTGTGGCGGCTCCCAGACCTGCCCAGTTACCCACGAGGGCCGCCAGGCTGTCCGGCGTGAAGCAGGTGCTCCAAAGCTCCGCGGCGTCGGTCACGCTGGGGGAGAGGGCCTGTCAGGCGGGGCCGCCCGCGGAGCTCCCCGCACCCCTACCTCCCCGCGGACCCCCCACTCACTAGAGGTTGAAGCCGCCGCCTTCCCCCTCCCCGCTTCCCTCCCCTTCGCAGTAGCACACGAAGCGGGGCGGCTCGGGGCCCGGCGGCAGCGTGCAGAGTGGCGGCGACAGCTGATCCATGGCGCCCGGTGAGCGGGAACTCGGCGGGGCGGAGCGGGGCTTGGGCGCCGGGAGGGGCGGAGCTATGCGGGCCCAGGGTTCCTGCGCGGAAGAACGGCTTCCGCAGCCGGGTGCAGGCCAGTCGCGGGTTTAGGGAGCTTGCGCGGGGCGGAGTCTGGCTGGGGGCGGGGTCTTTAGGTGGAGGCGGGGTTAGGGGTGGGGTTAGGGGCGGAGCTAAAGGCACAGGCCGGGCCGGGAGGACCCGGTACCTGCGCGGGCTTCAGGCAACTAGAGGCCGGGTTTAGTGCGCGGGGCGGGCCGGAGCAGGGCGTCCTCGGTCAGGGATCCAGAGGCCCTGCTCCTAGCGCTGACCTCGCCGGCCGTGGGCTTCGCGGCGGGATCCTGGGCTCTGGCCCTCGCGCCCGCGAGCAGTCCCACTCGAACCTCGCCCCCTCCCGCCCCCGCCCCGGCTCCATGTCTAGCGGAGCCCGGGTTCCCTCCGTGGCGCTGCGGGCACGTCCTGGAGCCCCGCCCTCCCATCGTCTTCACACACCAATGGGAAGCCTCCTAACCCTAACTGTAAGAAGTTATGGTTGGCCCGGCAAGGTGACTCACGCCTGTAATCCCAGCACTTTGGGAGGCCGAGGCGAGCAGATTGCCAGAGTTCAGGAGTTCGACACCAGTCTGGCCAACATGGTGAAATCCCCTCTCTACTACAAATACATAAAAATTAGCCCGGTGTGGTGGTGCACGCCTGTGAGGCAGAGGAATTGCTTGAACCAGGGAAGTGGAGGTTGCAGTGAGCCGAGATCGCGCCACTGCACTCCAGCCTGGGTAACAGAGTGAGACTCCGTCTCAAACAAACAAAAAAAGAAGTCACAGTACAGAGCGATCCCCAGGGAGGAAGACTTCTGCGCTCTCTGTCCTGTCCATGGTATTACTCCAGCTCCTACGTGCGTGTTGTCCTAGGCCTGGACATCAATCAACAGACAAGGTCTCTGACTCCCTGGAGCTTGTAGGATCCAGTAGGAGAGACACCACACTCTCAGGCAGGGCCGAGCGCCAGGAGAAACTGCAGCGGGTGCTATGAGGACAGGAGGAAGAGGATGGCTCCCACCAGGGACAGGGAGATCCCACGCAGAGGCCTGGCCACATAAAGAACAGTTCTGTTCAAGGCTTGGCAAGAAGGCCAGGTTGGCAGCATGGTGCTGTGGGGAGGGTCAGTGGGCTTGTAGGCTATGCTTCTGTATGGGAGTGCTCCCACAGCAAGCCTGCCTCACCTCCTCCTGCTTCCCAGTTCACTCCCAGTCCTGGCTCCTGCACCCTGGGCCTCTGCACATGCTGCTGTTTCTGCCTGGCACACCCTTTCCCCAGATTCACATGCTTCCTTTGGGTCTTTCCTCAAAAGTCACTTCAGCGAGACCTTCCCTGGTGGTGTTCTGACATTTCAGCACGATGCCCAGCTCTCACATCCCGCTCTCCTGTCGTTTTCTTATTTTTCACTCTTCTCACTGTAGAAAGTACACTTTGGCTTGCTTGATTCTGGCAGTTAGCCCCCTGTTAAACTCTCCTAGGTTTAGACCTTTCTGCACTCCCCTCGCCTTGGGCTGGACTTAATTAACAACTTCCTTCTGGCAACCAGAATAGGACAAAATTGCTCTTGAATTGCTGGGTGTGACAAGAGGCAGTCCTAAGGGGATGCCGATGGCCAGCAAGGGAGCTGGGAAGCTGACGCCCCAGCTGAGCCTTACTATGAGACCACATCATCGGCCAGCAGCTTGACCACAGCCTCCTGAAACTTTGTGCCAGAGGCCCAGAGTCCTGCCCTGCTGACACTGGGAGATAATGCACTCCTGCTGGGTTAAGCGGCTGCATTTGGGGTAACCTGTCACTCTGCAGTAAGTGACCAGGAGGTCACTTATTTATCCTGCTTATTGTCCATCACCCCAGGAGGTCCATGAGGACAGGGATTTCTGTCTGTTTTACTGCCAGTGTATCTGTCTTTTCAGCACTTACACGATGCCTAGCACGTACAGACACTGAATAAACATTGTGAATGACTGAATGAAGGGGGAGTGGCGGCTGTTGGAGGTTTAAGCAGGGGTGGATGGGAAGTGGCACGTCTGACTTATGTGTGTGAAGTCCGTATTCTGTGCTGTAAGGAGAGAGGACAGGAAGCTGCAGAGGTGGGGGAGAGGGGTGGACCATGAGCTCGGAGTGGAGGTGGAGAGAGGAGGAGGCAAAGAACGATCAAGGATGGCCCCGGCATTTGGGAAGAGGGGAACGGGGAGATTCATCCCCAAGATGACTGGGGTGGGGCAGATTCGGAGAGGATTGGGGGGCCTCTCCTTTGTCATGTAAACTCTGAGATGCTGGCTGTAGTAGGCCCTAGATATCAGGCCCTAATCCTTGGGACCTGTGAATGCTGTTGTTTATGGAAAAGGCTGGGCACTGCATTCCAGCCTGGGCAACAGAGTGAGATCCTGTCCCCCTCCCCCCCAAAAAAAGGAAAGAAAAGAAAGGGGTCTTTGCAGATGTGCCCTTGAGATGGGGCGATTATCCTGGATTACCCAGGGAGGCCCTCAGTGTCATCTCAAGGACCTTATAAAATTCAGGCAGAGGAAGCCTTGAGACAGAAAAGAAGGCAGTGTGGCATGGAGGGAGGAACTGGAGCAATGCAGCCACAAGCCAAGGATTACAGGCTGCTATCAGAGGCCAGAAGAGGCCAGGCCCGGTGGCTCAGGTCTGTAATCCCAGTGCTTTGGGAGGTTGGAGTGAGAGGATTGCTTGAGGCCAGGAGTTCAAGGCCAGCCTGGGCAAGACAGCAAGACCCATCTCTTAAAAGAAAACATTAGCCAGGCATAGTGATGCATGCCTGTAGTCCCAGCTACTTAGGAGGCTGAGGCAGGAGGACTGCTTGAGCCCAGGAGTTCAAGGCTTCAGTGAGCTGATTGTGCCATAGTACTCTGGCCTGGACATCAGAGCAAGCCTCTGTCTCAACAACAACCACAACAACAACAAAAGAGAAGACAAAGAAGCTAGAAGAGGCGAGGAAGGATTCTACCCTTGAACCCTCAGAGGGAGCGCAGCCCGGCTGATACCTCGACCCTAGTAAACTGATTTTGGACTCTGGCTTCAAGCTACAAGTTTGTGATAATTTGTGGCAGCCGTAGGAACTAACACAAGACCAGAAATAAAGATTAGTTACAAAACATGACAAGAAAACTGCAAAACCTTCATTTAACTAGCCTCAGGCTGGGTCTGTGTGTTTATTTTACGCTTTGGCTCACACAAGACCAGAAACAAAGATTAGTTACAAAACATGACAAGAAAACTGCAAAACCTTCATTTAACTAGCCTCAGGCTAGGTCAGGTGTTTATTTTATGCTTTGGCTCACACCCTAGTGTCATGTCCTGTTTAGTGGCTCACATACACCCTAGTGTCATGTCCTGTTTAGTGGCTCACATCGGGCCAGCTTCAGCTACTGGCAGCTTTTGCATTGGCTTCCACGTCCTTCTCTGCAATACTTTTTTTTTTTTTTTTGAGATGGAGTTTTGCTCTTGTTGCCCAGGCTAGAGTGCAGTGGTGCTACCTCAGCTCACCACAACCCCCGTCTGCCGGGTTCAAATGATTCTCTTGCCTCAGCCTCCTGAGTAACTGGGACTACAGATGCCCACCACCACACCTGGCTAATTTTTGTATTTTGTAGTAGAGACGTGGTTTCTCCATATTGGTCAGGCTGGTCTTGAACTCCCGACCTGAGGTGATCCGCCCGCCTTGGCCTCCCAAAGCGCTGGGATTACAGGCGTGAGCCACTGCACCCGACCGTGGGAGCAATTTTCAACGCAGGATACATTAATACAGTGTATGAGATACAAGGTTAGTGGAGCTTTGCAAACAGAAGGGGAGGGACTACGAAGTCCGCACACACACACTTGGAGTCGGTGACGGAGGCAGAACAGGGGAGGGAAAGGGCTGACCTGGCACCCAAGGCATAGAGCACCTGGAAGCTGGGCCAAAAAGAGGAGCAAAAGGTACGGAGAACGACTAGGGGAGTGGGGGCCAGTCAAGGTTCGGGGTAGCAGAGGTCAAGAACCAAGGGAGGTATCTGAGCAAGACTTCAGAGACGGAAGTGAGTGGGCTGAGTGGCTCTGGGAGAAGGGCAGTCTGGGCAGGGGTGACCTGGGCAAAGGCCCTGAGACACGCAAGGGGCTGGCAGCAGGGTGGAGAGAGAGGCGTGGACGGTGGGTCAGAGGAAAGCCTAAAAGAGAAGACCTTGCTGGCCACCATCAAGACTTAGGCCTTTACTCAGTGCAATGGGACCCACTGTGCGTTGTTGAGCAGGGGGGCCTGATCTGACACGTCTTGTGAATCCATCCCCTGGGCTTCTGGGTGGAGAACGGGCTGAGCGTGGGAGGCGAGGGACTCGATGCATCCAGGGCTGAACTGCAAGGCATTGGGGGCTGACCACAACTGGACCCACAGCCACCCCCAGAGGCTGCCCCACCCTGGAAGGAAGGAAAAGGCATCCCTGAGGCTGTGGAGGGCAGCCTGCATGTCCTGGCTCGGAATCTTCCTGGGGATGCAGTGGGGATGCAGAGCCACTGTGCTCAGCCGAGTGGTGTTTTCTGTTTTTTTTTGTTTTTTGTTTGTTTTTGTTTTTGTTTTTATTTTTGAGGTGGAGTCTCGCTCTGTCGCCCAGGCTAGAGTGCAATGGCGTGACTCAGCTCACTGCACGCTCTGCCTCCGGGGTTCACACCATTCTCCTGCCTCAGCCTCCCGAGTAGCTGGGACTACAGGCGCCCACCACCACGCCCGGCTAATTTTTTGTATTTTTAGTAGAGACGGGGTTTCATCGTGTTAGTCAGTATGGTCTCCATCTCCTGACCTCATGATCTTCCTGCCTCGGTCTCCCAAAGTGCTGGGATTACAGGCGTGAGCCACTGCACCCAGCCCGAGTGGTGTTTTTTAATAAAAAATTTTCTGAGCTGGGCCTGGTGGCTCACGCCTGTAATCCCAGCACTTTGGGAGGCCAAGGTGGGTGGATCACTTGAGGTCAGGAGTTTGAGACCAGCCTGGCCAACATGGCAAAACCCCGTCTCTAGTTGGGCATGGTGGTGGTCACCTGTAATCCCAGCTACTTGGGAGGCTGAGACAGGAGAATCACTTGAACCTGGGAGGTGGAGGTTGCAGTGAGCCGAGATCCCTCCCCCGCCCCCCCCCATGGGGGAAAAAAAAAAAAAGCAACAAACAAAAAAAAAAAAAAAAAAAAAAAAAAAAAAATTCTGACCAACTAAGAAGCAGAAATCATAGCATACTGCGCCCCATAGACCCATCATCCAGATTAAACAACTATCAAAACGTTGACAAATTTGCAACCAGTATTATTACTATTTTTATTATTATTTTGCTGAACTAGGTACATTACAGCCAGTAGGCTATTTTCCTTCAAATTCTTCAAGACTTGTCTGTAAAAGACAATACTGTCCTACATAGACTCAAGGCAGGGCAGAATGTTATGCAGCACCTCCTGTCCTCCTCCTTGCCCTCCACTCTCGGTGGGCAGTCCCTGGGTCAAGGTTGGGGGTGCTTCCTTGGTCTCCGGAACAGCCAGGCCTGTGGGGCGGGACCTGGAGCCCGGAGTCAGGGGCGGGGGGAACTGGGTGACCCGGCGGGGAGCCTGGGGATGGAAGCCGCCGACACTGAGCCGGCCGGTCGCCTGGGAGGACCCTGAAGGCCACGACCCGCGGCGGTGTCCGCTGGAGCCTGGGGCGCGCAGCTGCCTGGTGTCCGTGTCCCGCCCTCCCGGCGCCTCCAGTCTGGGGGTCTGGGTCCCTGCAGAGGTAGAAAAGTCCCAGAGCTGGGGCTGGGGCCCGCCCTGAGGAACCTCCCTGCTGCGGAGCCGAGGCTCGGTCCCTCCCGAGCCAATGCCTGCCCAGACAGGCAGCAGGGGGTGACCCGGCCTCTTTCCCAGGGCGCCCATGTACCTGGCCGGCCCCGCCACCCCTCCCTCCCTCCAAGAAACGCACAGTGCCATAGGCACTCAGGGGGTTTATTGCGCTTGGGGCCAAGGTGTGGAGAGAGGGGCTTTTTGGGGAGGGCTGGGCGCACGGAGCAGCTGACCCCTGCAGGCACTCAGGGGCTGGACCCCTCACCGCAAAACAAGGAGCAGGTGGGGGGCGTCCCTTGCCTCCGCCCCTCCCGACGCGCAGCCCCGTGGTTCCCCAGGCTGCTGCCGCTCGGATCCGCCCGGATGCCCCATCACGCCGGCTCTCGCCCCCAGCTGTCCCGAAGGTAGAGGGCCCCACGGTGCAGCCCACGGCCCTAGGAGGGCCCATCGTCCGTGGCTCCACATGGCCGTGGTCTACTCACCCGGGAGAGCGCGCCCGCACACTGATCTGCAGAGAGAGTGGGCCTGAGGCGCCCCCCTGGCGCCCTCTTCCTTGGGACGGAGGCCCCCGACCTGCCCCAACGGGATCTCCTCCTGGGAACACTGCCCTGTCTCACCCTCCCCCGACCGGGACAGGCTGGGTCTGCCCCCAGCACTTCTGTCCCGAATCTGAAATCAGTGGAATGACTAGGGCCTGGCCCTCCCAGCAGGGGTGTGACCCGGACCCTGGCCCTCCCAGCAGGCCTGCGGGCACCGCTCACCCAACTTCCGCAGCAGGACGCCCTGGCTGGGGCTCAGGCCCACTTGGGGCGCCAGTAGCTGCATCTTCTGGGCGCCTTCCGGAAACAGCTCCGGGGCTGGAGCTGAAGGTGGGGAGGGCGGGTGAGCTAAGGGGAAGGGGTTGGAGGGGCGAAGAGAGGGCGAGAGGGGCAGGGAGGGGTGAGAGGGGCGGGGAGAGGCCGGGACCCGCGGTCACAGACACCGGGAGCCAGCGGTTCCGCCTTCCCCGCCTTCCCCGTGCAGAAGGCACTGGTGCAGGCACAGGGGGGACATTCCAGACCCCAGGCTGGAGGGTGTCTGGGCCTCCGCCCCGCAGCCCGCCCACCGTAGAGCTGTAGTCACTGGTTCTGCAGGCCCCCTTTCCGCGTCTCCAAGTACAGCAAGGCAAAGTGCTGGTAGTTGGAGAAGGCCACTCGGATATCAGTCAGCGCCATGGCTGGAGGAGCCAGAGCCGGTGACCCCAGGCCCAGGGCACATCCCCCCAGCGTGGCACCCCTCATGCCCTGGCCCCAGGTGCCAACCCAGCAGCCCGAACAACCCCCAGGGTCCCCACCCCACAGCCCTGCCTGCCACCCCACCTTACCTGGGTTGCTGAATTGCCCCCTACAGCACCCTTGGTGAAGGTTGTGCCCATTTCCTGGCACCCGCCATCGGACCTGGGGAGGAGGAGCCCCAGTCCCCTGAGTGGCCACCCCTGCCCAGCGCCCAGGCCCAGAGCCTACCTTGCTGTCTCTGAGCCCAGGGTCCCCTGTTCACCTTCACAATCCTTAGAGAACATGGGACTTTAGGATGACCTTAGAGGTGGGGACGCTCCTGCTGCGGGTGGGGGGGTGTATTAAGTACCTGCTCATGGGCACACAGTCTAGAATGCAGGGTCTCCAGGTCCCCCTTCCAGACACAGACACATAGAAGACGCACACATACACACATGCACACACACAGAGATACACACACAGATACACTGACAGACACACACAGATACACACACACTCACATAAAAGACATGCAGAGATAGACACACTCAGAAACAGATACACAGACACACAGACGCATACAGCGATACACACACAGAGACACACACAGAGATACATAGCTACACAGAAGACACACACACACACACACGCAGAAATAGACACACAGAGACACAGCCACATACAGTAATACACACACACAGACATGCACTTTTCTCAACACCAGGCCTCAGGCTTCCTCCAGGGCCTGGGTCCCTCTGGACCCCGTGAGGCTGCCATCCGGAGCTCTGCAGCACGGAGCCCTTGAGGACCCGTGGTCTGACCCTGATGTGCTGGGGACACCGTGGTCCCTCTGGACCTTCATCTGGCCTCATCTGAGGCTGAGTCTGATGGGCTCGTGGGGTCACTTACATGGGATATCCAAACTTGAGGGCCAGGTCACTGTTCTCCAAGGGGGTCACTAAGACCACAGGCATCTTCATGGTGTCCTTGGAGTCCAGGAAGTCCTGGTCATCTGACACCACCCTGACCATGTACCAGGTGCCCTGGAACCGCAGGGCAAGTGCAGGGAAGGCTGGGAGGCCGCCTGAGCCCAGGGAGGGGCCTGAGCCCACCACGTTGTGTCCTGACACAGCTGCTTCCTGGCCAAGACAGGGGCTGCTGTACACACCTCCACCCTGATGCAGAACTGAGAGAGGGGGGCCTCAGCAGATGAGCAACTGGCCTCCACCAGCCCAGCACCGGCCTGTCTGCAGCTGGCACCCAGGGGGTACGGCTGGATGGGTGGGGCTGTGGCAAGGTCACAGGTCTATGTGGGGTGGGTGGGGGACAGTGAGGGGCAGGCAGCTGCAACTTGTCCCAGTTTTGGGCCCTGGGGAGTGATGGGGGATGCAACCGAAAAGCTAGGATGGAGGCCTGCAGTCTTCCCCAGTCAACCCCTACCCCAGTCACATGGAGCAGGTGTGGTGGGGGGTTTCCCATGGCCCCAGCCCTGCTGAGCCTGGATCAAAGACAGTGTGGACAGAGACCTGGGGTGCAGCACCAAAGCTGGGAGGACTCATTGGAGAGGAGGAGGAAACAGGGCTGGGCGCACCTGGCTAGCATCAAAGTTGGCCTGGATGGGGACCTGGGCCTGGCCTGGGGACACCCAGAGCAGGACAAGGAGGGAACTGATCAGCAGAGCCCGAAGCATCGTGCAGCAAGGTGGCATGGCGTCTCCTTGGGACACGGGAGCAGGACAGAGCTGAGGTGGCTCCTCTGTAGGCTTTATGCCCCCGAGGTGCCCTGGGGTGGCTGGCCTGGGACTGCACCCACTGTGACAGGCTTCTGATCGAGCTGCACGCTGCAGTGCTCTGGCCTGGCTCCCTCCACCCAACCCCAGCCATGCCTTGCCTTTCCTCCGGGGTGGGGCCGGATGCCTGGCAGCTGAGGGTAGTTCTGATGGGTCTCTGGGCTAGGGGGCCTGCAGCTCACCCCATCCTGCCTCTCTGGCCTTCTGCAGCCCCTCTGGGATGTTGGATCTCCACTACCTTGAGCTCAGGCACAGCCCTAAGCCCCCTTCTCCGGGAAGGCCACCCAGAAGCTCACCCTCACCTCTGACCCTCAAAAAGGTTGGTGCCTCTGCAGGGCCTGCTCAGGGGGGCCTGGTGGGCAGGTCACAGTGAGTCTTGCACATTGTGTACCTGAGAAAGTCTGCCTGGGTGGGAATCGGGGAGGGAGCAGGGTTGGGCAGGACACCAGCGGGGCATGGTGTGCCCGTGGTGCCAGGGCTCTGGCGAGGGAACAAGGCTGTGATCTGGCGGCCCAGGTCAGAGGGCAGGGGGTGTTCAGGGAGCCAGAAGGGATGTGGGGTGTCCTGTCCCCAGCCCACTCTGTCAGTCTGTCCTGATGGAGGGTGGAGACATTCTGGCGTGTTTCAAACAAATGTTCCTTTTTCGTCCCCTGAAACCCTCATCTCTGCCCAATCTCAGTGCGTTAATCCCACACCCCAAGACACCCAACAGGTCCAAAGCTCCTCTGGGGCCTTGAGCCTCAGGCCTTTCCTGCTGAGGGGGTGACAGGGTGGGGTTGGGGTGCAGGGTACCTGCCTAAGGGATTAGATGAGTCACTGACCTCCCCAGCTCAGCACCAGCCTGGTGGCAGTGGCAGCTGAGGGGGTATGGCTGGACGTGTGGGGCTGTGGGGCAGGGTCACACGACTGTGTGCGCTGGGTGGGAGACAGTGACGGACACCCCCTCCTAGCTGTCCTGACTCAAGACCCCACTGGGAGCAAACACTAGAAGGTCTGTTCCTTTGTTGACCTCAGGCTGAGATCTGATAGAGCAGGAGGTCCAGGTGGCCAAGGCCAGGACCAGGACTGGTGATGACAGCACAGACAGCCAGGAGCCAGCCTACTGACTTGCTTCCGGAGTTTATTCCGCAGAGCCAGGATGAAGCCCGAGGGGGCAGGGGTGCTTTGGCGGGGAGCTGGGGCAGGGGCTCGGGGAAGGAACAGAGTGGAGACATCCAGATCGCAGGGGTCACCTGGCTGGCCGGGGTCCCAGCTTCAGCCCTGGCGAGTCCTGGGGGGTGCAACCGAAAGCCAAGGATGGAGGACTGCAGTCTTCCCCAGCCCATCCCCACTCCAGTTGGATAGAGCAGGTGCAGGGTAGGGGGACTTTTCTCTGTCCCCAGCCCCGCTGAGCCTCGCTGAGAGAGCAAGATCCACCGCTGGGGCTCGGATCCCCACTGCCCCAGGGTCTACAGACTCCACCCTTCCCAGCCCCAGGATCCACAGACTCCACCCTTCCCAGCCCCAGGATCCACAGACTCCAGCTGCAGCCTAGGCCTCTCTCCTGGGGGTGGTGGGTGAATCCGCCCCAAGCCCGCCCTCCTGAGCTCTCCCACGGCATCCATGTTGCGTCCTCGGACTTCCCCTTCCATCCCCTGTCCCCTCCCATCCCATCTCCCCCACCCTGGTTTACCCCTATCCCAGGTGCCAGATGCCCTCGCTGCCACATGGCCCCTGTGATATAGCCCTTTGGCCTTGTCTGCCTGGGGCCTCACACCTGCACCCCCCAATCGTGAGCCTTCAGGGGTCAGCCCTATTCCAGCCACTGGGACGGGTTTTCCTTCCGAGCCTTACACCTGTGCACTCTTCAGTGTGGGCAGCCCCTGTGTCTCCTGCCCAGCCCTGGATGACGGCAGCCATCAGGAAGGATGGGTCTGCAGCACCAGGCTGTCCTGGGGCCCTGATCCATCGCAAAGTGGGTTGGGTGGATGTGTGTTGAATGAATGAATGAATGAACGAATGGAGTGGCTCACCTATTGTTCCGTCATGCACTTATCTGCCAAGAAAGAAGCCGGGGCTGTCGTCAGAACCCCAGACTTAGGCCAATTTTCCCACTGGGCTTCCTGTCCCTCCCCTAATACAGAGCTCGTCTTGACTGAGCCCCCAAACTGCACAGACCCCCCATCACCTCCCACCTCTCCCCTGGCCCCTCAAAACAAAGACAGGGTCTTTCTTCACCTCTGCCGAGAGCAGGCTGTCCGCCCCAGGAGGCTGTGCCTGAGCGCAGTATGGTTGATCCTCCTGCATCCCCCGTAGGCACCCTCTATCCTATGCTCCCCACCAGGCTGGAGCCCCACATCCTGGGAGCTGCTGGGGCCTGGCACAGAGTGGGCTCCTGGTCTCCATGTCCCCCATGGAGGGGGCTCCTCATGAAGGGGCTGCAGGAGGGAGGCTCTGACTCGAACACTCACACCCTCTGTCCCTGGCCCAGGCCTCAAGCAGGGCCGGGCCACCTCCTTCCCTCTGCCTCTCCCTGTCAGGAGACTGCCTGCCTGCCTCTAATCTGACCTTAATCCTCTACCCATCAGATTAGGACCCCTTACCGGTTTGGGGCAGGAAGACAATGGTATCCTCTGTGAAGCCCTGGGCCTTGCAGAAGGCGGTAAATTTCTCCTTTAACTCAGCCCTGGGGGTCTGGGTTCGGCCTGGGACAGAGTGGAGACGGAGCTGGCCTCAGCGGGGGGATGGTGTATGCCCTGCCCTGGGTCTTGGGGAGCCCCCTCTGGTCATGCCTGTGTGCGGGCGGCATTGGTGGGCACGTACTGTAGAGGGTGGCCATGCGGAAGTCCTCGCCGGGGCCCTTGCTGCCCTGGCTGTACAGCAGTGCATAGTGGTCGTAGTCGGTCTCCACCACTGACACAGAGTAGGTGCTGCCCCAGTCTGGGAACCCAAGAAACGACCCTGTTGCGGACTCAGCCCCACAAACCTCACCTCCGCTTCAGGGAAGAGGTGCACCTGTGGGCTGTGGGGGCACTCAGGCCCTCGGCTGGCCGGGGTTCTCCGCCACCCGGCTGCTCTCCAGTCAGTGCCCTGCTCCCACCTGCACAGCCTGTGAACTCTGTCCCTAAACCAGAATCTGGGGCAGCCGGGCTCAGAAAACCAGGATTCCTGGTGCAGCCGCAGAACTCGCTGCCAGAACCGGAAGTGAAGAGGTTTCCCTGTGGGAGCCATTCCCCAGGTGGGAGTGAGGAAACCCCTGGGTTCTGGGGAGGAGAACTGGGAGGAGGCATGTGGAGGGGCCTTGGGGGGCTGCTTATGTGGGGAAAGCTCCAGAGGGCAGGGGAGGGGCCTGGCAAGACACTGGTGGGCTCCAGAGAGGATCCAAACCCCTGGAGGAAAGGTCTCTCTGTCCCCAACACTTGTGCATGGGCAGTCATGCCCAGGCCTGGCCTTGGCCTCTGACGCTGGTGGGGCAGCCATCACCCCCCACCCCATGGATCTCCGCGGCAGGGGGCTGGCCCAGAGTCGCCCGCATGTGTCGCCCCCAGGCTGGGCTCAGGGAGCTAGTGGAGGCCCCACTCACGGGGACTCTGGTAGCTGTAGGAGCCGAGGGACCCCGCGGGCTGCAGCAGCATGGTTCGGGTCTCACACTGGTTTTTCCTGTAGGTGGGTGACCTCGGGGTCAGGGGTTAGGCCCGAGGGTGCTCCTGGACCTCTCCGTCCCAGCAGCCCACCTGCCCGCTGTCCCACCTGAGGAAGGTGGAGGTCAGGTTGAAGCCACCATCCGCGGCAGGGGCCACCACCGACTTGCACATGGACAGCGCCGCCTTCTTCTCCCGGAGCCAGCTCGAGTTGGAGGCGAGGCCCGCGCTGAACCAGCGCCCCAGGAACTGCAGCAAGCGACCCCCAGCCGCGTCTGCCAGGACCCTCCGGACCCACTGGTGCCGACCCGTGGAGGCGCCTCTGCCCCTCCCGCTCGTCTCCAACTCGGCCCCGCCCCCACGCTCAATCACGCCCCGCCCCAGGAACTGGCCCCGCCCCTCATGCCCCGCCCCAGGAGCTGGCCCTGCTCCTCACTCCCTCCCCAGGAGCTGACCCCGCCCCTCACGCCCCCGCCCCAGGAGCTGACCTCGCCCCTCGCGCCCCTCACGACCCCGCTTCAGGAGCTGGCCCC
>NC_045447.1:1314291-1321997 GCF_002776525.5 Piliocolobus tephrosceles
GCCCGGCTAGTTTTTGTTTTTGTATTTTTTAGTGAAGATGGAGTTTCACCATGTTAGCCAGGATGGTCTCGATCTCCTGCCTTGTGATCTGCCCGTTTCGACCTCCCAAAGTGCTGGGATTACAGGCTTGAGCCACCGCGCCCGGCCTCTGTGATATGTTTTGATGCACACAGCCACGAAACTATCATTGCAATCAGGGGACAACTGTGTTGGTCGCTCTAAAGATTCCCTGAGCCCCCCTGGAATCCCTCCCTCCCTCCTCTTTCCGCCACCGCCCCTGCCCCCAGGCCACTGCTGTGTTTTCCTCGCTGGAGATGAGCCTGCGTTTCTAGGGCTTCGCCTGCGTGGAGCCAGTCCACGTGCACCGTTCTCGCTGCTGGACGCCCTCCACCCGGTGCGGTTATTTTGGGGCCTGTGCAGGTTGTCGAGAGCATCAGTAGCTCCTTCGTTCACTGCTGGGCAGTGTCACATTGTGCAGACACATCACGATTTATTCTCCTTCACCTGTGGGTGGACCTGGGGGTGTTTCCAGTTTGGGGCCATTACAGATAAAGCCGCTGTGGGCACACGCATCGTGCGTGGGTGTGTGCTGTATCTCTTTTGGGTAAATACCCAGGAAGGCAATAACCAGGTCCTATGATGGTGTAGCTTAATTTTTAAAATACTGACGCACTGTTTTCCAGTCCTTTCAAGATAGGCCTTTCTCCTTAGCCGCCTTGGGCGGTCGAGAGTGCCCAGGGAGCAACACCAGGGCTCCCTGGTCCACTTGAGGCTGTGGGAGTGGGAGAGGGTCTCACTGAAACCCCGGAGCTTGTGGCAAAGCAGCAGAGGATCCGGCGTGCCTGTGGCTGAGACGGGACCGAAGCTTCTTTCTGTTTCTTGCAAACATCCAGTCATGGAGCTTTCCAGCCCCAGGTGTGCGGCCCGGCCCCTCTCTAGGACCGTTTCCCGGGAGGTGCACACCTGGCGTCCTGCTCTCTGTGCAAATTCAGCCACCTTGCTACGCAAACACAGCCGGGGAAACAGGCAGCTACGACCTAGGATTCCATGTTGAGCCAGAGCAGGTCCCTCTCTGGGTGTGGCCCGAGTCTCCTTCCTCTGCCGAGCAGGGCGTGGCAGGTAGTGCGGGGGCTGGGGAGGACAGGCAGCTTTGACGCCAGGCGGTCAGGCAGGTGCTGAACCCTGGGGCACTGCCACGCCCACAGCTGCCCAAGGCAGCAATTGATGGGTTCACGGACCCCCTGCCGTCTGAGGTCAGTGCCAGGCCCGCAGGGCCCCTTGTCAGCGAGCTTCTGCCCAGGGTGCCCCACGGTCACAGGAGGCTGCACCCCAGCACTCTCCAGCCTGAGGGGAGGGGGAGAGCAGAAGAGAAACTACCCCAAGCCCCAGAACCACCTCCAGGGCCAGGGTGGGCACGGTGCTCTCTGCCAGGCCTGGGATGGTCCCCCCGGGTGGGTCACAGGACAGTGTGGGTATGAGGTGGGCCCCCTCCCCCAACTCCCAGGCGCCTCTGGAGGGGTTCCCTGAGCCTGCGTGCTGCTCCCTGAGCTGACCCCCAGCCCCAGCCCCACAGCCCACCAACCCCGTGCCTCGCCTTGCGGCCCAGCGGTGCAGTCGGTTCTCCCCTCACACAGGGGCTTCCGCTGGCTCCAGAACAAGAACTTGCAGACCCCAGGCCACATCCTCAGCCCAGCCTTAGAGTCCACCCCCTCCTCCTCCCTGCCCCCAACCAGCCCCATCTCCTGGGCTCATGGCCTTATCCTAGTTTTGGAGGTCAGGGATGCCTCCAGGGCAGGTCTGGGGCCTCGCTGACAGAAAGGAGGCGCCTGCCTTGGATGCGGAAGGCCCACTGGCTTCACCATCCATGTGGGGTTCTCTCGTCCCACAAGGACTCAGACCCTGTGGGAACGGTGCTCTGTGCTGGCCTCTGGCCCCACTGGCGTGTGGACTGCCTCGTCTTCCTCTGGCTGACATCTGTCTGCCAGACTGGGCCGTCCTCATGCTGGCATCTGCTGCGTCTCCTGCCCTGAGCACTCCCAGGCCCTGGGCTCTGTGCCCTGAGTCAGGCAGGGACGGGGCAAGATGCTCATCGGCACCCTCCCAGCCAACTCGGGGTCCGGCCTGAGGATCCCTACAACCCTGAGCCCCCTCCCAGTGCAGAGTCCCCGCGGGGACAGGGCCAGGGACTCGCTCTGATCACCACTGAAGTGCACAATTGCTGGCTGGGTGGAAAAAAAACCCAATCCCAGTTTGTGGATTCACACAAACGTAAGAAATAAGACAATTTCCTGCAAAACAAAATAGCTTTCCACCAGCATTCCTGTCCAACAGAGCCCACGTCCACACCCCTGGGGAGATGTTTCAGAAGAAACAAGGGAGACTGCCACAGAGCGAAGGCCCTGTGTGCATGTGTGTGTGCGTGCATGTATGTGCCTGTGCGTGCCTATGCACATGTGCCTGTGTGCATGCGTGTACCTGTGTGCGTGTGTGCATGCATGGGTGTGCCTGTGCGTGTGTGTGCATGCCTGTGCATGTGTGTACATGTGTGCCTGTGTGCATGTGTGTGCCTTTGTGTGTACACGTGTGCCTGTGTATGCTTGTGTGCACACGTGTGTGCCTGTGTGTTCACATGTGTCCGTGTGTGGGTGCCTGCCTGGCATGTGTACGCCTAGGCAAGCCCTGCACACGGAGATGGAGACAATGTTTCAGCCTCCCTGATACATCCTGGGCAGCTGCTGCTCCCTCACCATGGTGACTGTACCCACAGCCACGCCCTCTTTGAGATCCCACGGCCCCAGCCCACTCCTATTTCTGGTTTGCCAGGAGGACACCAGGAAGTGGACTCCCAATGGCCCACCTCAGGAGAGCCCCTGGGGTGGGATGAGCTGCCTGGGGTTGGCTCTGAGGATCCTGGGCTGCCCCTGCACAAGGCCCCCGCTAAACTTCACCCCCTTCATCTTAGTCAGTTTTCTGTGGCTATAACTGAATACCCGACATTGGAAATGTACAGAGAAAATAAATTTATTTCTTACAGTTCAGGAGGCTGAGAAGTCCAAGGTTGAGGGGCCGAGTTGCAGTGCGGCGGAGGGCGAGAGCTGCCAGCTGAGGTCTCTGTCTTCTCATAAAGCCATCAAGTCCACCACAGGCCCAACCCTGAGGACCTTATCTAACCCTAATCACTTCCCAGAGGCCCCACCTCCAACCAACATGTGGATCTGAGACCCGAGCAAGGTGGTTCACGCCTGTAATCCTAGCACTTTGGGAGGCCGAGGCAGGAGGATCGCTTGAGCCCAGGAGTTCGAGACCAACCTGGCCAACATGGAGAAACCCCATCTCTACAAAAAACTTAAAAATTAGCCAGACGTGGTGGCGGACCTTTGATCCCAGCTACTTGAGAGGCTGAAGTGGGAGGATTGCTTGAGCCAGGGAGGTCGAGGCTGCAGCGAGCAGAGGTTGTGCCACTGCACTCCAGCCTGGGCAACAGAGCAAGACCTTGTCTTACAAACAAAAAAAAAGTGGATTTGGGGATGAAGCATCAACACATGAAATCTGGGGACACGTTCACATAGCACCCCCTTTCCAGCAGTGGGGCCTCCAACACACACGAAGCCCTGGGGACTGGGAGGCTGGATCCTCCCCACACTCCAGGATTAGAGAGGGGCCCCTCGGCCCACCTGTCCCCCTGTGTGGGGGCCCTGGTGGCTGCCCTGACCCTGTGGGCCGTCCTGCTGGGAGCCCTGAGTCCCCCCCTTGTATGTATGGGACGCGTGGGGTGAGTATCGGGGAGCCAGGGCCAAGTTTCTCACGCCAGGGGGTTACTGGGAAATCGTGTTTCCTGGGGATAGGGAGAAAGCTAGCAGGGCCTAGGGTCTGAGGGTGTCTCCAGCTCAGCTCTGCACCACAGGTCTGGCCCCCCATGCCGCCCACTCAGTCCCTGGATGACTCTGCCCCCAACCCTCTTTCTTCCTCCTACAGAAAACAAGCAGAGGCAGTGCTGGAAACCCACAGGCAGCTGGTCCCGGCCCAGCAGGCCCAGATGGTGGCCAGGAGGGCGCTGCTCTCGGCCAAGATAAAGAGACTGGATCGGGCAGGGCCTGAAGGACAGGGAGTGCTGGGCCCGGCTGAGTTGGGCGGCCCTGGGCTCAGGGGCCAGCAGGAGCCCCCGCCCCTTTCAGCTGAGGCTCCAGGTCCCATTTCCAGCAGCACCTGCACGCAGTCCCCTTGCAGCCCTGTTCCTGCAGGCCCTGGTGGGTGGGGCTTCCCCACACGAGTTCCTGAGGAGCCTGGGCTCCCCCCTCATCTCTGTGCAGCAGCGCCAGGCCTTCCAGTCCTGGTGTATACCCCTCAACTCCTCCTGCAGGGCTCAGGGCCCTGGCTGCATAGTCATGCGTTGTGAAGCGCAGTGTGGAGGAGAAGTGGGCCAGGCAGGGCAGACCCACGTCCACCATCTGTGGCCTCACGGGATGCCTGGTCCACCAACACAGCTCTGAGCTCCACAGTCAGTGCCCAGCGGCCTCCTGCTCTGTACCAGGCCCTGCAGACATGAAGGCAGGGAGGGTGGGCTCTGCCTGGTAGGAGGGGGTCAGTGGGTGTTCTGAGAATGCGAACATGAATGTGTGCTTCACCCCAAGACCCCGACCCGGGAGCCCAGCACTCAACAGGAGGAGTTTCACCCACACACGGCAAGAGGTGCACGTGGAGGCATCCAGCGTACCATCACCACGTCCCACCGTGGGAGCCGTCTCACAGCAACATGGGCACCTGAGTCGCACACCTCGATGAACACCCACGTGAGCAAAACCTGATCCCAATGTGGAACATTCCAGACCCCCTCCACCTCCTGCCAGCTGCAGGCAGCGCTGCGATCCCCAACACGGAACATTCCAACATTCCACCCCCGCAGCTGCCGGCAGCATCCTCACCCCTGGCCACAGAACATTCTACCCCACCCCACAGCATCCCCACCCCGGACGCAGCAGCCGCAGACCTGATTTCTGTCACGTGAGAGGAGCTTGGCCTGTTCTAGAACTTTGTAAATGGAATCACATAGTGTGTGGCCTTTGTGTCTGTTTTCTGAGGCAGACCCAGCCCTGCACCCAGGTCAGGCCACTCTTGAGGTCAGGGCACAGCTGTGTCCGCCTCCCCACCACACGCCACAGCCCTCAGATGAAGGTCTGCACAGGAGCAGGCCCGGGACCCAAAAAGGCAGCACAGCGCTAAGGGGACCCCGTGCTTCCCGCTCCGCCCAGGGGCTCTGTAGCCTGACCCCAGGAAAGCAGCATGGGCCCAGGTGCTGGACGGCTCTGGCAGGTCTTCCACCACCTTTGCCTCAGTTTTCTGGTCTGGGGCGCTGGGGTGGGTACCCAGGAGCCCCCTGGTCGCCCCAGGTCTGAACAGTGTGAAGAGGAGCTGGGCCCGGTTCCCCTCGCCCAGACCCGAAACTTCCATTCCCACCTGCCCAGCCCCTCCTGGGCCGCCTCTCGGTGTCTGAGTGGGCATGGGTGGAGCGCTTGTCCCATGGGGCAGCCCAGGGAAGGTGTCCTGTGGGTAGAGTGCCCCGAGGGGACATGAGCTCTGGGAAGGGATATCACGGGGTAAGGACCAGAGGGGACCCTCCCCACCGTGAGCTGTACGGGAGCTGCTTCCCACCAGAGCCCACCATACCCAGCCCGAGTCCTGGGTGGCCTGTCTGTGGTCACTGTCACCATCACAGGCTCCTGTGGTCACCATCGCAGGCACAGGCTCTGTGTGGCTGTGACGGGCCCTGGACAAGGCTGAGAGGGACCACAGTGGGCCTTCGGGGAAAGGCCCCCTCTGCCACCGCAGGGCCTGATCTGGGAGGTGGTGGTGACCACTGGAGGGACGGAAGCCAGTCCTGGGTCCAGTCCCTTCACCCACCAGAACTTACCTGCTCCCAACCCCACTGACCCTGTTCTGTGGGAGGGGCAGGCACAGGCTGTTCCCAGGCCCAGCAGGCCCAGATGGTGACCTGGGAGCGGCTCCACTCAGGCCAGGATAAAGAGATTCAATCTGGCCACCCACAGGGGCCTGGGCTGCTGTGCTTGGGACATGGGGGTAGGGGCCAGCAGGACACCCCACTCCACTGAGTCAGCCTGACTTGACTCCAGCAAGCAGACAGGTGGGCAGGCAGACTCCCTCTCTGGTCTGTGTCCAGCCCCAGGCCTCTGGGCTCACATGCTGCAGACATTCCTGGATCACCTGCCTGGCCTCGGCTCCACGCCACCTGCTCCCAGCCCCGTCCCCTCATGCAGACATGGGGAAAGGGCTTTCAGCCGGGAAGTGCTGGTGCCCCCGGGGGACTTGAGGGGAGGAGGTTCACACAGGGGCTACCACCAGGGCCAGAGAGTTGTGTCACCCCAGGAACGATGGGATGAGGGGGGCTGTGGTAGCTGGAGTCCAAGACAGAGAGAGGGCTGTGTGGAGGGGCTCCTTGACCACTGATGGGGGGACACAGCCTCCATCCAGGATTGAGGACTTCTGGGAGAGAGACCATCCTGCAACCCAGGTGGGAGCCAAGTGGCCATTGGGACGGCACAGCCACTCCGGCCAGGGCCAGTGAAGCAGAAGGGGGTGGCTGGGGCCCTGGATCCAGCCAGGCCTGAAGTCCGCCCTCCCCGTTGAAGCTGGGAAGGAACACAGGCCTAGGCAGCATCTCCTGTCTCCCCAGCCAGGAGTTAATGTGGAGGGAAGGGGAGTGTGTTGGGCTTTGCAGAGACACTGCCAGGGAGGAGGAGGGTACCGTTGAGGAGTCTTATTCTCTGCTTGTGCCTTTGGCCAGGGAGCTGGCCACCACCGGAGGGTATAGCTGGGTGCCAGGAAGGCGGTGGCTCCCACCTGCATATGGTGGTCATGATCTTGCAGCCAGGGTTATGTTCCCTGCCTTGGGGGAGGGAAGCTGGCAGGGGCAGGGTGACCCTGCCAAGTGACCAGCCAGCCTCCCTGAACCTCACAGTTTCCCCATCTGTGCAGAGGGACTGAAAAGGATTCCCGCCGGCAAAGGCTGTGCCAGGTCAAGAGGGAGAAGGTGGCCTCCAGAGTCTCTCTTAGGTTGTCAGGGGCAGGGCAGGGCTCTCTTCTCAAGCTGAGCCTCTCTAGGCCACTCCTCTCTTTTGGCCTGGGTCCTGTGCCTGGACCCCACAGAGGAGCCATCCCCTACTGCAGCCAGGCATCGGGTGAGGGCATGGCCCAGGCCCTGGGCTGGTGAAGGCCCAGGTCCTGGTCCTGCAGAGTGAGTCTCACCCATGGGGACACCGTGGCCCAGCAGGAGGAGGGATGAGGAGAAGGAGTAAGAGAGTAGAGAGTTAGGCCATTGCTCTG
Source organism: Piliocolobus tephrosceles (assembly GCF_002776525.5). Taxonomy (NCBI): domain Eukaryota; kingdom Metazoa; phylum Chordata; class Mammalia; order Primates; family Cercopithecidae; genus Piliocolobus; species Piliocolobus tephrosceles. The sequence continues at coordinate 1,321,630 of NC_045447.1, forward strand.
GGGGACCTTGTGTCTGACCCCCACTCCAGGGTGGAGGGACCCTTCCTTGACATATTCAGGAAGGAACACCCAACAAGCCTTTTCTGCCAAAAGACAGCCACCTTCACTCTCAACCTTCCCAGGGTTAAATCTAATACATGCCAGGCCGTGGTCCAGGATTTCTGACACCCAGGCTTGTGTCCTCATGACCACACAGTATAGAATGTCTCCCAATTCAGACACAACCAAATTTGCTGCTTTTAACCTCAGCCTCCTCATCCAGGGCACAAGAAAAAAAGAGCAAAAAAGCATCATCCATCCAACTATCCATCCATCCACCCCTCCATCCATTTATCCACTAATCTACCCATCCATCCACCCACCCACCT
>NC_045447.1:1322007-1329034 GCF_002776525.5 Piliocolobus tephrosceles
CCATCCATCCATTTATCCACTAATCTACCCATCCATCCACCCACCCATCATCCATCCATCCATCCATCCACCTACCCATCATCTAACCATCCATCCATCCATCCATCCATCCATCCACCCATCATCCAGCCATCCATCCACCCATTCCAGAATCTGCTTGGATCCTGTACAGCTTGCCCAGCAGCTGGCGCACATGACGATAGAAGGATTCTAAGCAGGGCCAGAGACCACTAGGGTCCATGGCTGCCCTGGGCAGTGTCCTGCTCTCCCTGCCCGTAGGACAGTGGGGGCCGAGATGGACACAGACATCAGAGGGCTGAGAAGTGGGTTGCTCTGGCTGGCCGGTGGGGGTGGGCGTCCGAATGTAGCCATCTTGTAGGGTGTACAGTCAGGATTGGGGGCCTGAGGCTGGGAGCGGGCGTCTGGGTTGAGGCTTCAAACCCTTTGTGTCTCTGTGCCCAGCAGGCTCCAGCCTGAGGCTGCTTGTCGCTGCATCCCCTCTCCCAGGCTGGGACATCTGCACCAGGCCCTCCTCCTGTCCTGGGGCCCTGGTAGCTCCAGGCCAGCTTCCCTGACAGAGTGGCTGCTGCCTGGGACAGCTCGGGGTCTGAGCGTTCCCGGGGCAAGCCCCAGCCCGGCTGCATCTGGCACGGCAGCCCTGAGTGCTGACCAGGGTGGAGGTGGAGAAGCACCTACGAACTTCCATAGCCGAGGGCCCAAGGGGCAGGGATGGAGGAGCCTTGGCCTGGAAACGACCTTATACAACCTGCAACCATGGGCAAAGACTCACGCGTGAACACACGTGTGCACGCCCTCACTGACACACTCACACACACTGGCCAGAGAGAGCCAGCTGGGGGCCGTAGTGTGCCCAGAGGAGCTGCTGCAGCCCTACAGGGTCAGTGGTCTCCTTGCTCCTGTCTCCTTGCCCACCCCAAGGTCACAGTGGTCACATTCCGGGACTGGTCATGGTGCATTTATTCAGGTTTGAGAGTGGAGGAGGGCAGAGCTCGCGCAGCTGTGAGGCAGGTCCGGGCCGGGCAGGAGCTACTTCATCCTTCAACAGACGCTGGCCTGGGGTGACCAGCCTGGTGGGGGAGATGGAGTCGGGACGGAGGACAAAGGGGGAGCAGGGGACAGAGCCCAGGAGGAAGCAAGGGAGGGCACAAAGGAGGGGCAAGTAGCTTCGGGTGAGGAGCAGGAGGGAGAAAGGGGACCAGCATCGGGTCTAGGGGAAGGGGGTGGCGAGGGAGGCTGAGAAGGGCAGAAGATGTGACCCACAGCGGCTGCCCCTGCCAACAGTCCCAGGTCCTCAGGAAGCCCCTCACTTGGCCCTGTCTGTCCCCATGCCCAGACTCACTGCAGACCCAGGAGGCCTGGCATAGCAAGTGTGCAGGTGCATACAGGTGTGTGCAGACCAACACGTGTGTCTGTGCATGGGTAGGCAGCATGTGTGCAAGTGTGAGTGGCATGTGCGTAAGTAGGTGTTCACATGTGGAGGCATGTGCCAGTGTGTACATGTTTGCTCATGCGTGAGTATGTGTGCCTGTGGTTATGCACATGTAAAGGACCAGAGGCAGGAATCAGAAGGGCATGGTGGGCATCCCTCCAGGAAGAGGAGGGGCTCAGGCTGACCTCGCCCTCCCACAAGAAGAGTCAGGCCTTGGGGGCTGGGGCTCTCTGAGTGGCCAGGCTGGGGCTGCCACCCAGGGCAGGCTGCTGAGGTCCAGGGCACCTCTTGGGATGAGTCTAAGCTCCTTGTGAGCAGGGATGGGTGAAGGGAGGAGGTGGCCCAGGACAGGGGATCTGGGGTGGGAGGAGGTGGCCCAGGACAGGGGACCCGGGGCATGAGGAGGTGGCCCGGGACAGGGGACCCGGGCATGAGGAGGTGGCCCGGGACAGGGGACCCGGGGCGAGAGGAGGTGGCTCAGAGCCTGGGTTGAGGGCAGGGACCCAGGAGCCTTGAGACCCCTGAGTGCAGGCTGGGACTGAGCTCCCTGGGCAGACACTGAGTCCAGCCCCTCTAGGGTCAACCAAATTCACTCCTGCGGGCCCCGTGCCTAATGCCCAGCATGCCCGCAGGTGGGCCACATTACCGGTCACATCTGGGAAGACAATGTTGTCATCCGAGAGGCCCTGAGCTCTGCTCAGGCAGATAAACTGGTCCAGTGTCCCGGGAGGTAGCAACCAGCTCCTGCCTGCAGCCCAGGGAGCCCAGCGTGGGTCTGGGCACTTGGCAGGGGGTTGGGGGCTGGGTAGGTGGGAGATTGAACTATCTGTGCCCCCAAGTCACTCCAGGCGGGGTGGGGAGGCAGGGTCTGACCCGAAGCCCAGAAGGAGGTGTCTCTAGGGCCACACACGGGCCCAGGGCGGGGTGGCGGGCTCACCCAGCAGGCTGATCCTGAGGACGGCCAGGTTGCTCGTGTGTCTCCGGGACAGCATCAGGGCGAATTGGGTGTAGTCACTGTTCACCACCCAGGTCTCCTCTCTGTCTGCCCCAGGCTCTGAGGGAGCACAGACGTCACGTCCCTGTGGGCCAGCGCCCCGTCCCTCCCTCCTGTGACCGGCTTACCCGCACCGTGGTCCACCGTGAACTGCCCGGGCTGGGCTGCCGGTATCAGCACATAAGACCACGTGTCACAGTGTTGGCCTCTGTGGGAGGGGACGGGTGGAGGCGGAAGATTCCGGAAGCTGGCAGTTCCATGCCAAGGTGGGCCCCCCAGGAGATTTCAGCCGCTCATTCAGAGGGACCCATGGCGGGAGTGGCCAAGTCTCATGAGAGGAGATCCAACTATGTTGCTCAGGCTGGTCTCAAACTCCTGAGTTAAGTGATCCTTCTGCCTCTGCCTCCCGAAGTGCTGGGATTATAGGTGTGAGCCAGCGCACCCAGTGCCCATGCTTTTTTGTATACTTCCCAGCTGGGTTTGGTCATTAGCAGCCAGAGTCATGAAGCTGCTCATGCTGGGACAGGGCCCATGGCGCACCTGAGCCACTGGCGACGGAGACCCAGGCCCAGGATCCTCCTCACCTGCTTGGAACATCAGGGAGCCACTTACCGAGTCATGGCATACCACACCTCAAAGCGGCCATTGTCACTCAGCTCAAAAGTTGCGGTGAAAGGGTTCAGCAGCGCCCTGTGCTCCGGCCTGAAGCTGTTGCCCGCCAGGCCCAGGACAAACCATTCCCCCTGGAACTGCAGGGGCGGCGTTGGGCAGGGGCGGTGGGAGGCAGGGGTGGTGGTGGGCAGGGTCAGGAGCCCCCTCCTGCCCTCTCTGGCAGCTTCTGGACCCCTCACAAAGCAATGCTCCCGGCTGGGCCGGCGCCAGGGACACTGGCAAGAACCGGAGCCTACCCTGGGTCTGGCAGGGACATGGTGACCCTGGCCAGTGGCTGGGCGGCCTTCCTAAGCCTCAGTTTCCCCTCAGGCACAGAGGGAGCGATGGGCGGGGGTGACGGTAGGGAATTGGTGCCAGGAAGGTCTGCGCTGGGCCCTCCTCTGCTGGAGGTCGGGGGCCCGCCCAGGCCCTCCTGGAAGCAGGGCTGGTCCTGACTCTCTGGGCAGCATCCCCAGGCCTGCTCAGCCACCAGTCTCTCCCTGCACTCAGACCCAGCCGGCTGCTTCTCCTTCCCTCAAAACCCCTGTACCTGGTTTCCTTGGAAGCTCTGCATTGGGGGCGGGAGCGGCGGGGGGGTTGGGGTCTGGCCCTGCAGGACTTTCAGCAAGGAAAGCCACAGCCACAAGCCACATGGCAGCCTCATCCTGGCAGCTGTTGGGCCGACGGGCATAGCGAGAAGGAAGTGGCCATGGGCAGGTGACCCAGAGACCCCCCTCTTCATGCACGTACCCAGCAGGTGCCCCTCCCAAGGGGGTGTGCCCCTCTGCCTCCCTCCTCAGGACTGGCAGGAGAGGTGGTGCCCAGGGCAGGCTTGGGGTGGGCTGTGTGGGGCGGGCTCTCCTCAGGTACCACCCACCCACCTACGGTCTCTTGGGTTCCAGCCAGGTGGGGTAGGAGGGGCCCCCAGGTCCACCTTCCACCTCATCTTCTCATTCCTGAGGCCCTGCACCCCTTCAGCCCCCTTCCGAGTGCTCCATGCTGGGGGTTCAGAGGCCCCACGCAGCCTTCCCCAGCATTCCACCCTGTCACAGAATGTTTCATCTCAGGCAGAGAGCATGACCTGCAGCAGTCATAAGGGACAGGGCCCAGCTGTGGCCAAACCTGGGCATTTCCCCTGCAGGGCCTGGGCCTGCCAGTCGCCCCCCCGCCCCACTCCGCCCGGCTCTGCACATGCCTGAACCACAGCGTGGGCCGTGGCCCTGGAGCAAGAACAGGACCAGGGAGGGGCCCTGTGGCCATGAGGTCGGGGTGGAGGTGCCCTGAGCAGGCAAGTAGGGAGGCTGGGGCCTGCAGAGCACCCAGGCACCCTGGTGAGGACGGCTGGGGGCATTTCAAAGGCAGTCTCTGCCCAGAGGGAGAGGCAGGGCTGGGAAGCCCCATTAACGGGAGTGGGCACCCCCTGCTGGCCCTGCCTGAAAGAAAGCGTTGGTAGGCCAGGCGCAGAGGCTCATGCCTATAATCCCAGCACTTTGGGAGGCTAAGGCGGGAGGATTGCTGGAGCCCAGGAGTTTGACATCACCCTGCACAACACAGCGAGACTCCATCTCTACAAAAAAATTTTAAAATTAGCGCGGGGTGGTGGTGCACGCCTGTGCTCCCAGCTACTTGAGAGGCTGAGGTGGGAGGACTGCTTGAGCCCAGGAGGTTAAGCCTGCAGTGAGCTATGATGTGCCACCGGACTCCAGCCTGGGCAACAGAGTGAGATCTCATCTCTAAAAATATAAACATAAAATGTAAAAAGAGTGCTGGCAGAGAGGGCATTGACAGGTTTGGGGCTTCTAGCTGCCCTGGCACTCCTTGGACGACGGGGCTAGGGAGTGGAGTCCCCTTCCTGACCTCTCCTCAAATCCACACAGGTAGCTGAAGCCTCTGGGTGCTGGGCTCCATGTTACGGGGTCACCAAGGGTGAGCCAAGGGCCTCCCACTCATGGTGTGCCTGGTCTGTGAGCCCCTGCCCAGGCCACCTCCTCCCCCCAAGGTCCCTGTCCTGGCCGCCCCCTCCCACCCCAGATTCCCTGTCCTGGCCGTCCCTTCCCACTCCAGATTCCCTGTCCTGGCCACCTCTTCCCCTCACCCAGCCCTGCTTACAAGGGACTTGGGCTCATCCCAGGAGGTGTCCTGGGCCTCGACAGCCTGCCCTGGGTGACAGCCCAAGCCTGGCCACTCAAAGAACCCAGCCCCCAGGACTTCAGGACTCCAGGGCTGGGCTCCGTCCCAGGCCTCACTGCCCACATAGAAGGGCAGCTTGCTGTGCCTTGTCTTCCCAGCACAATGCCAGCATTTCAGGAGGCTGGCCCAGGAAAAGAAAAGTTGGAAATAATCTGTTCATTCCCCTGAGCTCCCCAGAGGAGCCTTGGACTCTCCACCACCCCCCTGGCCCAAGCCAGCCTAGGAGCAGCTGTCAGCCACCCCAGGGTCCTGCTCTCAGCTCAGCAGGCACCCCTCCCAGAGCCGTCTTATCGCAGGGCACTGGGGAGATCTGGGATCACAGTCCCCACCACTGACCCCGCCCATGCAGGGCCCTACGGGAGGAAAACTGGGCCTTCCTGGCCAGCCCGAGCCCCACGGAGACTGAGCAGCAGAGGTCGGGTGGGCCCAGTCCTCGACACAGAGGGGCGTCCCTGGGCTCCAAGAAGTGCCTCAGGCCCCATGGCCCCTCTCCCAGACCCACTCCTGCCACCCTGGGGGTCTGTGTGTGCCTCCAGGTAGTCACTGGCTGCTGCCGTTAACCTCGGTGCCCCCCACGTCCCCAGCAGGAGCCTCCAAACCAGGACAATGGGTTCGGGGAGCCTCCCCCCGCCACCGCGGGGCAGTCACAGGTGCTGCTCCTCCCGTCTAACGTGATTGGTGGAGAGCGGGCACGTGACCCCCGCCGCCCAATGAGGGTCCTGCAGGTGCCTTTGCCTGGCTGGGCCGGCGGTGCCGGAACGGGCCCTGCCGGACGCGGGCCTTCGGGAACCTGCCGCGCGCCCGGGGGAGTCCTGGCTCTGCCCTCGGCCTTCCACACCGCCTGGGTGGGGAGGGCCGGGCGCGGCGGCACACGCCAGTGAGCCCAGCGCTTTGGGAGGCCGAGGCGGGAGGCGGTGCCCGGGAGCTTGCGTGCCACGGGGAGGAGCAGTCGCACCTGCTGCAGGGCGTCCTTGAGAGGCGGGAGGGAAACCGCTGCTTCCACTCAGCACCCTGGACCCCCAGCCCACCGTGGGGACCTGTCCCTGGGGCCTCTCCCACCGAGCCCTCCCATCAGGTCCTCTCTTCTCTCTGCTTCCCTCCCTGGCACCCCCCTCAACCCATCGCCTTCATCTCTGCCTCCCCCTACAGCAACAAGGACAGACGTCCCCTCCACTGCGTGTTCCTCCGTTCCCGGAAAACTCCCGGCCTATCCTCTACCCACCCTCCCGTCTCTCTTCCCACTCCCCAGGAAAGACCTTTTCCCAGACATGGTCCTGGGCGCTGGGAGGCCCCTTGGGGGTGGGGGTGGGGAGGCAGGGGTGGTTGGCGCGTGGCAGGGAAGAGGGTGCCTCGTCCCCACATGGAGGAGTCCTGGCCACCTGTCCCTCTGAGCACCTGCGTGGGCAGGGAGGACGAGCATGGCACCCTACTGTCAGCCCTGCCTGTGGGACCAGGGGCGCCCGGGGCCCCACACAGCACTTTCACGTCCAGGCAAGGCGAGGGGCACCCAGGACAGTCCTGGACTACTGACCCTGCAGGTCTTGGGCAAGACTGCTAACAATTAAATGTTAGTTTCTACAGATTAAAAAGCTTTTTTTAAAAATAGAGATGAGGTCTCACTACGTTGCCCAGTCAGATCTTGAACTCCTGGCCTCAAGCAATCCTCCTGCCTCAGCCTCTCAAAGTGCTGAGATTAAAGGTGTGAGCCACTGTGCCCAGCCAGTTTGCATAGTTTTTTTTTT
>NC_045447.1:1329044-1345461 GCF_002776525.5 Piliocolobus tephrosceles
AAAGGTGTGAGCCACTGTGCCCAGCCAGTTTGCATAGTTTTTTTTTTTTTTTTTTTGCTTGTTTGTTGTTGTTGTTTAAATAAATTGAAACAGTCTTGCTCTGTCACCCAGGCTGGAGTGCAATGGTGCGATCTCGGCTCACTGCAACCTCTGTCTCCCGGATTCAAGTGATTCTCCTGCCTGAGCCTCCTGAGTAGCTGGGATTACAGGCCCCCAACACCACAACTGGCTAATTTTTTTGTATTTTTAGTAGAGATGGGATTTTACCATGTTGGCCAGGCTGGTTTCAAACTCCTGACCTCAAGTGATCTGCCCGCCTCAGCCTCCCAAAGTGCTAGAATTACAGGCGTGAGCCACCGCGCCCGGCCCTTTCATTATTATTATTATTTAGTTAGTTAGTTAGTTGTTTGGAGATGGAGTCTCGCTGTCACCCAGGCTGGAGGCAGTGGCATGATCCTGGGTCACCACAACCTCTGCCTCCCAGGTTCAAGCAATTCTGCTTCAGCCTCCGGAGTAGCTGGGATTACAGGTGCCTGCCACCATGACCAGCTAATTTTTGTATATTTAGTAGAGATGAAGTTTCACCATGTTGGCCAGGCTGGTCTTGAACTGCTGGCCTCAAGTGATCCACCTGCCTTAGCCTCCCAAAGTGTTGGGATTATAGGCATGAGCTGCCCAGGCAAATTATGCAAACTATTTTAAAGAACAATGATTTTCACAGAGCTATCGTGATTTTGATTTTATGTAGTGTTTGAAATTCAACTAGAGCTCATTAAACACTTCTGTGAAAATGAAATGCCTTGTAATCCTTGCGCTCCACATCCGCTGGTCCCAGGACACACAGCCAAGTGGCCATGCCCTTCACTCAGTGCGGGAACCCACCCAGCCCTGCAGTCAGAGACGTGAAGGGTCAGGCTGGGCCACTCTGCCACCAACCACAGCACCGAGGTCATCGGGTAGCTCTCTGGCGCCACCCCTTGGACATTCAGCCCTCCCTGAAGCTCGTGACCACGGCCAGCTCCCCGACTCCTCCTGCTCCCCGGATGAGACCCTCACTTTCTGTTTGGGGGATGTGGGGCCAGGCATGGCGGAGGCTCTCCTGGGGCTCAGGCCTAGAGTCTCCCCAGCATTGCCAGCTCTGAACCCTGAGCCCTTCTGCTGCGCCCTGCTCTCTATCTCGTGGGTCTCTGGGACATGGGGCTGGAGTAGGGGCAGGCAATGCAAGGGTATGACCTCCTGGGCCCTTCTCCTTCCCAGGTCCCAGCAGTCAGGGCCCCTGCCTCCCCTTCCCACCACCTGACTTGCCTGCCCTCCTGGGGTCAAGCAGCTGAGTAAACGGGTGGGCACAGCAGGGTGAGCCCCGCCTGTGGGATGGGGACCCCATTGGAGCAGCTGCTGGCTCCTCCCTGCCCCCACCCAGGCCATGTGCATTGGGACCAACTCCAAGGTGCCTTCTCTTCCCACCCCTGCCCACTGTGGCCGATTAGTGGCTGATCCCTGGACTTTGAGTTCCTAGGGGGAGGGACCAGCCCACCTGGTGGCCCCAGGGCCTGGCACACAGTGGGCCTTCAAAAATGTTTATCGGCCGGGCGCGGTGGCTCAAGCCTGTAATCCCAGCACTTTGGGAGGCCGAGACGGGCGGATCACGAGGTCAGGAGATCGAGACCATCCTGGCTAACACGGTGAAACCCCGTCTCTACTAAAAATACAAAAAAAAAAAAACTAGCCGGGCAAGGTGGCGGGCGCCTGTAGTCCCAGCTACTCGGGAGGCTGAGGCAGGAGAATGGCGTAAACCCCGGAGGCGGAGCTTGCAGTGAGTTGAGATCTGGCCACTGCACTCCAGTCCGGGCGACAGAGCGAGACTCCGCCTCAAAAAAAAAAAAAAAAAAAAATGTTTATCAAACAAATGCCAGGGGCCGCAGGCAGGGCCTGAGAGGAACAGCTCAGCAGCCAGGTCCAGGCCCAGTGTGGCCAAGCCTTGACTGGTTCCTGACTCTCTGGCCCTAGCCCAGGGGCTGCCCTGAGGGCAGAGTTTGCCCACCTCTACATTCTGCTCTGCTTCCTGGTTTCAGGGGGGACATGGGAGTGGATGAGGTGTGCAGAGAGTGCAGTGGCTGTGGGTGGACAGCACCAACTGCTGCCACCGACATGGGCCAGCTGGTACCAGCTCGGCTCGGAAGAGGCCAAAATGGGCAGTGATGGGAGACAGCAGGCCTCCCACGGGGGCGGAGGAGCAGCCCGGGGGCTGCAGGACAATGGCCCAGGCAAAAGCAGCCTTGGAGTGAGGCTGGACGCCCCCAGATCCCAGCAGGGCACAAGGTGGGCGTGTGCCAGAGAGGATCTCGCCTCCCCAAATCCCAAGAGCCTCTGAAATCGGCCTAGTGCCCACTGTGTGGGCTCCAGCCAACAGGGAGCCCCAGGCTTTTAAAGAGGTGGAGCGGGGGCGGAGAGGGCCTTGGTGGTACTGGCGCTGGTCCAGAGTGGACAGAAAAGAGTCAGGGAGGGGTCTGAGACATTTAATAAGAAGGTACCTCTCCACCCACTGTCCTCTGCGGCAGCCGGCAGAATATCCCCTGCCCAAAGTGGCAGGGCCCTGATCTGAGGCTGGGGGCTCACGGAGGATGGGCAGCAGGCACCCCACCGGCGGGGTCATCTCTCAGGGCACTGACTTCTCAGCAGTGGAGCTGCGCGCCAGCCTCACCTCCTCACTTCTGCAGCAGAGACGAGACTCAGCCGGTGGCAATGGCCCCCCTCACCGCGCCGCCATGCTTGCCCTGCTATGCACTCACCGTCCAGGACGTGGAACTGGTCTGCAGCCTCGCAGAAGCCTGGGGGCCCAAGGCAGGGGTCAGGCTGGACATCAGCCCAGAGAGTAGGGGTGGCTGAGCCGGGGACCTGCTGGGGACACTCACCATACTTGGGGAAGTAGAAGATCTGGTCCTCAGTCAGGTGGGCCTCCTGGACCCGCTGCTCAAACCCACTCAGGACCGAGTCGCTCACAGGGAGTGAGCGGGCTGTGGGGCAGACAGGGCTCCTGGGGTCACGGCACCAGGGGGTTTGGAATGGGGTCTGTGTGTCCCCTACCCCCTCGGGGCCCTCCCCCTGCCCCCACACCAGGCCTGTCTGTCACTGCTCCTCCCTGGGCCTCTGCTTAGCAGGAGGGTCAGGATGGGAGGGAGAAAGGGTGTGTCCCCCTGGGCTCAACCAGCCCCCCGGGATGGCCCAGTGAGTGTGCAGAGCTTGAGCGCCTGCCTGGTCATGGAGGCCGGCCCCCACATACCGTAGAGCTTTACTGACAGCTGCCCCGCCCGCTCCAGGTACAGGACAGCGAAACTCTGGTAGTCGGTCTCAGCGACAACCACATGCACAGCCCCTCGGGCGCCTCGGGCTGGGGCAGAGCCACGGAGGCCACGTCAGAGAGCCACGGCGGCTGCGTCACCACCCACCCACATGCCCTGCGGTCCCTGCCTCACCTTGAAGCAGGAAGCGGCCGAGGACCCCTGTGTCTCCATAGAGCTGGCGCACCTGCCAGCAGATCCCATCCCTGGGGGGGCGGGGAGGAGGCACCGCAGGCTGGGGGACCCCAACCAGGAACCCTAGTCCAGGCCACAGTCGGGGTGGGGTCAGGGGCCAGGGCAGGGCTGAAGTCTGGGGGCTGAGAGGAGGGTTGGGGTTAGGGTGCAGGGCTGCTCTGGGACTCACAGCTTTCGGAAAGTGCTGACAGCCATGGCTTTGCCCTGGGGAGCCACGTGCAGTGTGGTGGCCTCAGCCCGGTGGCCCTGCTCCTGCAGGAAATGGCAGGCAGAGCCCACAGCCACAAGGAGCCAGGTCCCTGCAAACTGGGGGCAGGCCATGGGAGGACTCGAGGGCACTGTGAGAGGGCCCCTCACCTGCCTCCCTGTACCCCCAAAACCACTTCACCTGCCTCCCTCTACACCCCCCATAACTTCACCTGCTTCCCTCTCCCCGCCAACAACTTCTACCTGCCTACCTCTACCCCCTACAACTTCACCCTTTCCCCCTGCCACATACAACTCCTACCTAACTCACTCTACCGTCCCCCACAACTTCACGTTCCTCCCTCTACCCGCCACAACTTCTACCTGCTGAGCATCAAAATTGGCCTTGGGCTGGATTGTGCTGATGGGGGATGGGGGCCGGGGTGGCCTCTGAGGCCTCTGGCCCAGTGAGCCAGCTGCCAGAAGCAGGGTCAAGAGGATCGCAGTCCCAGGGGGCAGCATGGTGGCGGCAGCAGGATGGCAGGACTGTGGGAGGCCAAGGGTAGCACCACCAAGTCCCAGGACAGAGTCTACTGTGCAGTCACAGAGCCCGGCCCAGGAAGTCCATGTCCATCCCTTGCCTCCCTAACTCCAACCCTGGGCCAGCCCTACATCCCACCCCCAGCTTTCTCGTGAGCCCAGCTTCGATCTGCACTTCCCGGCAGGGCCCTGGCACCATGTCCTATGTACAAAGTCCGAGTTGACCTTTGGTTGTTTATCTATTTCTCCTGCACCCTTGATTTCCACTGACAGTCCTTAGCCCTTTGCACATTATCTTCCTTAAACCATCACCCAGTGGTCTTATCTCCACGACTAACGTCACGGGGTTCATGAAGCCACTTGCTCAGGGCCCGGAAACAAGGAGCGCCGGAGGCGGGTCCCGAACCAGCGGTCTTTGAGTGTCGCTCGCAGCCCCGCCCACGACCGCCGCTCGCTGGCCACAAGGGGCGCTGTTCCCAACGCGCCCGAGTGCGCGCAGGCGCACGAAGAAAAGCCGGCCGGGCCGCCGAGGCCCGAGGCGCAGGCGCACGAGGGGCGGACGCGGGCTGCCCGCGCTCTCTGCCTTCCTCGGCCATCGATGCCTCGGGGCTCGTGGCGTCGGGCCTGGCGGGTTCCCCGGTGGGCGGGGGCGGCCGTCCGAGGGGCTGCGGCGGCGGAAGCGGTTCCGGGCCGCGCGGGGCGGGGGCGGCGCAGCGGGCGGAGGCGGCCGTGGTGAGTGCGCCTGCGGCCCTCGGGGGTCCCGCCTCGTCGGCCCCGCCCGCCCTGGGCCACTGCAGAAGCCCCGAGGCCGCCCGTGCGCGCGTCCCCGCCGGCCGCCCCGAGCCCGCCGGGCAGGGCTTCTCCAGGGCCGCAGGGCGGAGGCCACTGCCCGGCCGCCCCGAGCCTCCCCTCGGCGGAAGCCCGTCCCCGGACGGCGCCCGGTGTCCCCGTGCCTCGCGAGCGGCGATCCGGGCTCCGGCGGGCTGAGGGGCGCCCGCTGCCGGCCTCAGGAGGCCGGGGGATGGCGCGGCGGAGCGGGGACGGCCCGGCCCGCCCGGAGCTGCCGGGTCCTTGGTTGGACGGCGGTGCCCGGGCGTACCCTGCAGACACCCAGCCCCGTGGAACTCCCGGCGGGACGGTTGGGGCGGGAGGAACCGGGCGCCCGCTCTCGGCCTCCCTTCTCGGGCCTGGGCTGAGAGCAGCCGTTGGTGGGTTTCAGGGCCGCCTGGGCAGAATGTCACGATGGACGAGGGCGGCACGCCCCTGCTCCCCGACAGTCTCGTCTACCAGATCTTCCTGAGCCTGGGCCCGGCCGACGTGCTGGCCGCGGGGCTGGTGTGCCGCCAATGGCAGGCCGTGTCGCGGGACGAGTTCCTGTGGAGGGAGCAGTTCTACCGCTACTACCAGGTGGCCCGCGATGTGCCCCGACACCCAGGTCAGTGGCGTGCGGGGCCGCTACCCACGTTCTGCAGCCAGGGCCCCGGGCTCCTGCGTTTGGGGGTCAGCCTGGCTGGGGGCCTGCCCCACGGTCCCGAGTGTCCCTGATCGAGGTCTGTCGGACACTGCCCAGGCACCCCTCAGAGCATGGGAGCCAGAGGGTTCATTGGGTCACTTGGGGGGTGGGGGGTACAGGGGTCTCTGTGAGCTGCAGGGTTATGTCCTCCAGCCAAGGCCTATGCCATGGGTAGTGGGTTCCAGGGGCACCACGGGGCCTGCCAGGACTGCTGGGGCCACACTCTGGCCTTGACTGCGAGGAGGAAGGCCTGGGCCCAGGACTGACACTGCCCACCCGCAGCGGCCACGTCCTGGTACGAGGAGTTCCAGCGGCTGTATGACACGGTGCCCTGCGTGGAGGTGCAGACGCTGCGGGAACACACGGACCAGGTCCTGCACCTCAGCTTCTCCCATTCGGGGTACCAGTTCGCGTCCTGCTCCAAGGACTGCACTGTGAAGGTGAGGATGGCCAGGTGTCCTGCACATCCTACCCAGCTGCCCCGAAGCACGGAGGTCCCAGGACCCAGGCGTTCCAACCAGGTGGGAAGGGAGGGTCAGGCCAGAGGTGACACAGCAGCCTCTCTGCATCCAGTGGAGGGACCACAGAGGATCAGGAGCGGTGCAGGGCGGCCCTGAGTACTGAGGAGAGGGTCCCACACAAAGCCGCCTGCTCCAGGGGCAGGCTCCTGCCCTCTATACGGATGCCCCCAGAGTGGATGACAGTGCCTTCAAGGGCTCCCTGCCTCCTGGTGGCCTCTGAGCAGGGCTGGCAGAGCTGGGGCCTCATGGCGCTGTGGTAGCAGGCCCCTGCCCGGCGACCTGGCCAGGTGATCACCATGGCCACCCCTGCCGTGCAGATCTGGAGCAACGACCTGACTATCTCGCTGCTGCACAGCGCAGACATGCGGCCCTACAACTGGAGCTACACCCAGTTCTCCCAGTTCAACAAGGACGACTCACTGCTGCTGGCCTCGGGGGTGTTCCTGGGGCCGCACAACTCCTCATCCGGCGAGATCGCTGTCATCAGCCTAGGTGAGCACGGGCGCTGGGTGGGCCCCGCCCCCGCCCCACCCCTGTCCCGCCCCACCCCACCCCCGTCCCCACACCGACAGCCTGTCCAGCCCTGCCCTCCCCACAGACTCTTTCGCGCTGCTGTCCCGCGTGCGGAACAAGCCCTACGACGTGTTCGGCTGTTGGCTCACCGAGACCAGCCTCATCTCGGGGAACCTGCACCGCATCGGAGACATCACCTCCTGCTCGGTGCTGTGGCTCAACAACGCCTTCCAGGTGCGGGTGGGGCGGGGCGGGACAGGGCTGGGCTGGGGGCAGGGTTGCCATCCCCAGGGCCTGGCGCCCACCTGGTGTGTGCCCCCGCCTTCAGGACGTGGAGTCAGAGAACGTCAATGTGGTGAAGCGGCTGTTCAAGATCCAGAACCTCAACGCCAGCACCATCCGCACAGTGATGGTGGCCGACTGCAGCCGCTTCGACAGCCCTGACCTCCTGCTGGAAGCCGGCGACCCGGCCACGTCCCCCTGCCGCATCTTTGACCTGGGCAGCGACAACGAGGAGGAGGTGGCTGGCCCGGCCCCCGCCCACGCCAAGGAGGGCTTGCGGCACATTCTGGACCGTGTGCTGGAGGGGCGGGCGCAGCCACAGCCATCGGAGCGCGTGCTAGAGACCAAGGTGGCTGAGCTGCTGGCCCAGGGCCACACCAAGCCCCCTGAGCGCAGTGCCACAGGCACCAGGAGCAAGTACCTCATCTTCACCACTGGCTGCCTCACCTACTCCCCACACCAGATCGGTACACCCCTGCCGCCATGCTGCCCGTCTCAGTCCTAGCAGCTTGGGGGAGGCTGGGCAGGGGTCCTGGGGGGCAGACGGCAAGCAAGTCCGCAGGCAAAGCTGGGATCATTGACTCACCCCGGGGTCACAAGCCCAGACCTGGCCTTGTCTGGGGCCTGCGGGATGAGCGGTGAAAACAGGCAGGCCCGCTGGCCAGCGAGCAGCTGAGGGGCCTGGTTCAGGTCTGGGGCCCCCGGAGCAGGCAGTGCCCGCAGACCTCTGCCGTGCCCACAGCCCTAGAGACACCGTTGGGGTAGGGGGCTGCCCTGGAGTGACGTCCCGGGGCACTGGGCAGGGACCCTCACCGCAGCCCTCTCTGCAGGCATCAAGCAGATCCTGCCACACCAGATGACAACGGCGGGGCCCGTGCTGGGCGAGGGTCGAGGCTCTGACGCCTTCTTCGATGCGCTGGACCACGTCATAGACGTGCATGGGCACATCATTGGCATGGGCCTGTCGCCCGACAACAGGTGGGCCTCTTGCCAGTGTCCCAGGCGGGGTGCCCGCAGGCGGCCCATACCTAGCACAGTGCCCCTCGCCCAGGTACCTGTATGTGAACAGCCGCGCCTGGCCCAGTGGTGCGGTGGTGGCCGACCCCATGCAGCCGCCACCCATCGCGGAGGAGATTGACCTGCTGGTGTTCGACCTCAAGACCATGCGGGAGGTGAGGCGGGCTCTGCGTGCGCACCGCGCCTACACGCCCAACGACGAGTGCTTTTTCATCTTCCTGGACGTCAGCAGGGACTTCGTGGCCAGGTGCAGGGCGCAGCGTGGTGCAGGGCGGGCGTGGGCAGCAGCAGGCGGGCGACCAGCTCATCCAAGCGCTGTTCTGCAGCGGGGCCGAGGACCGGCATGGCTACATCTGGGACCGCCACTACAACATCTGCCTGGCCAAGCTGCGGCACGAGGACGTGGTCAACTCAGTGGTCTTCAGTCCCCAGGAGCAGGAGCTGCTGCTCACGGCCAGCGACGATGCCACCATCAAAGCCTGGCGCTCCCCACGCACCGTGCGCATCTTCCAGGCACCTCGTCCGCGGCCTCGCGCCTTCTTCTCCTGGCTTGCCAGCCAGAGGCGCTGAGGGGTGCTGGGTGCACTGGAGCTGCTGGGACGCCTCGACGCCACCCAGGCTCTGTGGTTCTTTCCCGAGCGGGAGAGGTGGAGACGCTTGTAGCAGTTACGCCTTAGGAAGGGGACAGCCAGGCCCCACCACGCTCTCACATGCAAACCTGCTCACGCAGCTGTGATGCTTGGCACGGGGTGGCCAGTGAGGATGGAACCCAAGGTCCCCTTGGCTTCCTGGCCAGCTTGGGGTGCACAGGATACTGGGGGTGCTGCTCCTCGCTCATCCCCAGGCTAGGGGTTCACCCGCCCCAGCTGGCCTCAGCCTGGGGTACCCTCGGCTGGTCCTGTGGGGCGCTGGACAGTGGCCCAGTGGTGGCAGGGGCTGCTGGCTCTGGCAGCCTGGCTGTGGTTGTGCGCCTGGGGCTTGGGAGCGGCCGGTCACACTGCTGTGGGCCTGAGTGTGCTGCATGTCCACGCACCACCCATTCAGGGCCCTGAATAAACAGTTGGCAACAGCACGTTGTCGTCCAGTCTCTGTCTGCAGGGAGGGAGACCGTGGGCACCGCTGGCACAGTGGAGTGGATCTCGTCACTGCTGACGGGTGACGTCACCGCTGGCATAGTGGCCCCACTGGAGTGGTTGTTGCAGTCACCGCTGACAGGTGACGTGTGTCTGAGGTCATGTGCTGGTGCCAGACTTTGTCACACGGCCCTGTCCCCCCTCTGTGACTTCCAGGGAGATGCCTGGCACATCTGCCGGGGCTGGCAGCATGCAGGGTCTGCTGTCTGATTCCAGGGTCAGTAGGCCGCGTCGCTCCCAGTGCCAGGGCGGCCTCCACAGTCAGTCCCGTCCTTGAGGGAGTGCCTCGGCTGCTGGGGGCAGCGAGGGTGTTGGGCAGAGCTTCTCAGAGTTCATGCTGGGGAGGAAGGGCCCAGGGGCCCAGAAGTGGCAGCAGAGGTGCAGCTCCAGCTGGACGTTGCAGGCTTTGTCAGAGCTGCTCCAGGGGCCCAGGGTGATCGTGGTGACAAGACGGCAGGAGGAGAGCCTGGCATTCAGGTCCGCTGCCCATTATAGGAAGCGCACGGAGCTTGTGGCTCCACACATGGCAGCAGGCAACCCCGTACAGAGAAAGGACGCAGAGGAGACGAGTGAGTATTGAGGTGATGGTTCCCCGGAGCCACATGGGCTGCAGGGGTTGGTAGAGACCCTGGGGCCGAGCCCGAGCACAGACGGGGTCAGGGACAGCACCACCAACACAGGCTGCGCCCCCCAGAGGGATGGGCCCTCTGTCCCGCTAACTCCTGGTCGCCAGCCGGGAAGCCCTGGGGACCTCTGCAGTTCGTAATAAAACCCCCAACGTGGGCGAGAACAAGGAAAGGAAGGAAGACACACCAAAGATCCCCAGACAAGATGAGCTGCGCTGAGACTGACCCCCTCAGAAAAGAGCCGACAGATTCTGCAAACACGAACTCCACGGGCAGGCTCCAAAGAATTGAGCCATTTCCCAAAAAGGATTTAGCTACGTTCCCATTCAAGGAGACTGACAAAAACACCTGTATGCACCATAAAACAAAAGTGGGGACAGAAATCAAGAGGATGTGGACATTTCAAAATAAAAAGGGAGCCAGTTAGACACTGGAAAATGACACGGTGAGTGACTGCACCAAAAGCTTGATATGTGAGGCCGGGTGCAGTGGCTCACGCCTGTAATCCCAGCACTTTGGGAGGCCAAGGCAGGTGGATCATGAGGTCAGGAGATCAAGACCATCCTGGCTAACACGGTGAAACCCCGTCTCTACTAAAACTTTTTTTAAAGATTAGCCAGGCACGGTGGCGGCGCCTGTAGTCCCAGCTACTCAGGAGGCTGAGGCAGGAGAATGGCTTGAACCTGGGAGGTGGAGCTTGCAGTGAGCCGAGATGGCGCCACTGCACTCCAGCCTGGGTGACAGAGAGAGACTCCGTCTCAAAAAAAATAAATAAATAAAAATAAAAGGCTTGATACGTGGAAAGCACTGGACCAGACAGACTTGTGAGGACCAGGCAGCAGAAGATGGCACAGAGGAGATGAAAGAAACAGAACCGGCCGGGCGCGGTGGCTCAAGCCTGTAATCCCAGCACTTTGGGAGGCCAAGACGCGCGGATCACGAGGTCAGGAGATCAAGACCATCCTGGCTAACACTGTGAAACCCCATCTCTACTAAAAAATATAAAAAACTAGCCGGGCGAGGTGGCGGGCGCCTGTAGTCCCAGCTACTCGGGAGGCTGAGGCAGGAGAATGGCGTAAACCCGGGAGGCGGAGCTTGCAGTGAGCTGAGATCCGGCCACTGCACTCCAGCCCCGGAGACAGAGCGAGACTCCGTCTCAAAAAAAAAAAGAAACAGAACCTTGGGAGGGGAACGGAGCAGCATGCATGCCCCCACCCCATCTACAGGGTGGGGGTGGAGACCCAGTGTTTAAAGACAAAGTGACTGAATTACCAAAAGAACAGAAGTCCTCAGAAAATACGTGCTGAGGTCAGGCCAGGCCTAGTGGCTCACGCCTGTAATCCCAGCACTTTGGGAGGCCGAGGTGGGCGGATCACTTGAGGTCAGGAGTTTAAGACCAGACTGGCCAACATGGTGAAACCCCTTCTGTACTAAAAAAAAAAAAAAAAAAAAAAAAAAATTAGCTGAGCGTGGTGGCATATGCCTCTAATCCCAGCTACTCAGGGGGCTGAGGCAGGAGAACTGATTGAACCCGGGAATGAGCTGAGATTGCGCCACTGCACCCCAGCCTGGGCGACAGAGTGAACCCTGTGAAACTGCAGTGATGAAACTCGTACACGTGGCCCGGAGCAGCTGTCGGAGAGCCGGAGAGCCGGGTCAGGGAGCGGCAGCACGATCCCAAGTTTCGCAGAACTGGTGCTTGACCTTATGTCCATGACCTGAACTCCATGCAGCCGGAACGCTGGAGGTGAGTGCTGGGGCCAGGCAGAAAACCCAGAGCAGCCCTAAGGGCCAGGGAAAGGAACCGACGCTGATGGGCAGGGGCAGTGAGGCAATGCCCTGGGTTTACTCTCTTCTCCGTTCTTTTGTGACCCTGATGGCAGTGGGAGTGGTGGCAACAGGAACCCATCAGAGCCAAACTTGGGGGCCAGAAAGTCCCTCATGGCTCGGTGCAGCTGCATGGAGGGCGGGACCAGCCCCGTTAGCTTTCCTCCCCTGCCCTCCTGCCATACAGACTCCAACTTGGCCCAGTCAGGGGCACGTCACATGGGAGTGACTAGAGCCACAACTGTCTTGAATGGACAGTGAGGGAGCCCAGCAGCCAAACCCAGCGTGGGGAGCTTGGGAAGCACCCACATAAGGTGGCTGTGGGTGCTGGGCTCATGCATGGGGTGGCTGTGGGTGCTGGGCTCACTCACACGCAGACACATGGGTCTAATGGTCACACCACGGACTTGGGGAACTGCGGACCAGCCTCGGGCCCCAGACCAAAGACCAGCAGCTCTGAAGACAGGAGTCCACGCGAGCGGGAGCAGTGTGCGTCCGACCCTCACAGGACCAAGTGCATGCTAACCAAAGACTTCCACATTTCCCACAGGATTCAAACACAACCCAGATCTCATAAAGTCATATTCAAAATGTCTAGAATATAACCCAGAATCACTTGACACACGAAGAACCATAACATTTCAACTTGCAGCTGGGCACAGCAGCTCACACCTGTAACCCTAGTGCCCTGGGAGGCCACGGCTGCAGGGAGTAATGACCGGGCCGCTGCACTCCGGCCTGGGTGACAGAGACCCTGTCTCTTAAAAAAAATAAAAATAAAAAATTCAACGTGCAAAGGAAAAAACCCATACATTCTATTTCCCAAAAACAATTAGTAGCTTTTAAAAAAAAATTACACAACACATTTTTATTACTTTTTAATTTTTAATTAGAAATGAGGTCTCACTATGTTGCCCAGGCTGGTCTCAAACTCCCGGGTTCAAGCGATCTTCCAGCCTCGGCCTCCCAAAGCGCCGGGATTACAGGCGTGAGCCACCATACCCGGCCAACACAATTCTTAAAAGGCACTGGGATTCCTCTGCTTCAAGATCATTGCTAGGCTAGAAAAATAAAGCTTGTTCCACCAGAAATCACAGGTTAGAACTGAGTGTTCGCTAAGGCAGAAATTGTAGAGTCTAGTGCCATTTCAGGCAAAGAGGATTCAGCTCTGAACCCAACATCCACACCTGCCTATCAGAGCAGTCAGCCCAGCTCAGAGCAGACCAGCCAATTAGGCTTCATCAGACGAGGCCATGGTGTTCTTCTAAGATGCTAATAACCCCAAACAGGAGGTGCTGCAACCAAAATGAAAGCCAGTCTTTGAGGCTAGTTGTCACACCGATTGTTAGTTCCTTGTTATGTCCCCTTCTGTAACATTAATAAAGGAAATATTTTACCGCAAAGAGTATTTTTTTTTTTTTTTTTTTTGAGACGGTGTCTCGCTCTGTCTCCGGGGCTGGAGTGCAGCTGCCGGATCTCAGCTCACTGCAAGCTCCACCTCCCGGGTTTACGCCATTCTCCTGCCTCAGCCTCCCGAGTAGCTGGGACCACAGGCGCCCGCCACCTCACCCGGATAGTTTTTTGTATTTTTTAGTAGAGACGGGGTTTCACCATGTTAGCCAGGATGGTCTCGATCTCCTGACCTTGTGATCTGCCCGTCTCGGCCTCCCAAAGTGCTGGGATTACAGGCTTGAGCCACCGCCCCCGGCCCCGCAAAGAGTATTTTATATGCCACTAGCCATGACTTTTTGTCATTAGTTACTACATAAATGCCGCCTAGTGCCTGCCATTATCCACATGGCACAACCATATTATGTCTGCAATTACTTCTGTATTTACAGAATCTTTGTGATTTCCTTAAGTACATTAGTGAAGGTTTAACATCGAGATGCAATCTAATATCCATAACCTCCAGTGTTTTGCAGACAGCAATGTAGGAGACAGTTTTTTGTTGTTGTTTTTTTTTTTTTTTTTTTTTTTTTTGAGACGGAGTCTTGCTCTGTCGCCCAGGCTGGAGTGCAGTGGTTCGATCTTGGCTCACTGCAAGCTCTGCCTCCTGGGTTCACGCTATTCTCCTGCCTCAGCCTCCCGAGTAGCTGGGAATACAGGCACCCACCACCACACCCAGCTAATTTTTTATATTTTTAGTAGAGACGAGTAGCTGGGAATACAGGCGCCCACCACCATGCCCGGCTACTTTTTTGTATTTTTAGTAGAGACGGGGTTTCACCATATCAGCCAGGATGGTCTCGATCTCCTGACCTCATGATCTACCCGCCTCAGCCTCCCAAAGTGCTGGGATTACAGGTGTGAGCCACCACACCTGGCTGAGATATTTTTAATCACCTGTCATTTAACTAACCTTATGTAATACATAAACCAATAATTTAGCAGTTCTAAGTCTCTGAATGGTTCTGGTGAGATCTGTAGGAAGCACGTTCCGCGTACGCATCCTGCTGATGCTGCTGTGTGTTTCCTCCTCCTGACGATTTCCTCTGCCTGCAGGAGGGGCTTGGATAAGATGTGTCTCTTTGCTTGACTTCTTTGATGTCCTGAAATTTCTGTAGCTCTTT
Organism: Piliocolobus tephrosceles; assembly: GCF_002776525.5. NCBI lineage: Eukaryota > Metazoa > Chordata > Mammalia > Primates > Cercopithecidae > Piliocolobus > Piliocolobus tephrosceles. The sequence continues at coordinate 1,343,309 of NC_045447.1, forward strand.
TTCTTGAATCTGTTTATTATAAATTTGGCTTTGGTATTTCTGTTTGATCTTCAACGCTCTTTGCATCAGTGCTTTTATTCCATGGTTCTCGCTGGCATTTGACAGGTTCATTTCTACATTTTTCAAACTCAAATGATCTGCTGTGAGCACTTTACCAGCTGCTTTCCAGAATGCTTTAGTCCACCTGACTTTTGAGAATTGTGGTTTTTTTTTTTTTGAGATGGAGTCTCGCTCTGTTGCCTAGGCTGGAGTGCAGTGGCCGGATCTCAGCTCACTGCAAGCTCCGTCTCCCAGGTTTACGCCATTCTCTTGCCTCAGCCTCCCGAGTAGCTGGGACTACAGGCGCCCGCCACCTCGCCTGGCTAGTTTTTTTGGTATTTTTTTAATAGAGACGGGGTTTCACCATGTTAGCCAGGATGGTCTCAAACTCCTGACCTCGTGATCCACCCGTCTCGGCCTCCCAAAGTGCTGGGATTACAGGCGTGAGCCACCGTGCCTGACCTTTTTGTTTTTAGACGGAGTCTCACTCTGTTGCCCAGGCTGGAGTGCAGTGGTGCGATCTGGGCTTACTGTAAGCTCCGCCTCCTGGGTTCACACCATTCTCCTGCCTCAGCCTCCTGAGTAGCTGGGACTACAGGCGCCCGCCACCACGCCCTGCTAATTTTTTATATTTCTAGTAGAGACGGGATTTCATCGTGTTAGCCAGGATGGTCTCGATCTCCTGACCTCGTGATCCGCCCACCTCAGCCTCCCAAAGTGCTGGGATTCCAGGCTGAGCCACCGCGCCCAGGTGGAGGATTGCGCTCTTTAAAAAAGTTTTCATGACATTTTGGACTTTACAAAATCTGAACACCTTACAATCATTGCTGATGAACATCACGCCACGGCCCCGGGTAGGTGGGCCCCGAACAAAAACGAACACTTCTCAACATGCAAGTAGAACCTGCGTGGTCCCCACCGACCAAACGCCAGGCTTGGGAGGAAGTCACACAGACACAGATGTTGAAATTATCCGACAAGGACTTTAAAGTAGCTACTGTAAATACATTAGAGCAAGCAATCACAAACATTTTGCAATGGATGTAAAAATATGAAAGCCTCAGCAAAAAAATAGAAGATGTAAAAAGGACCATTCATACCAAGATTAGGTATCTATAAAAAGAGAAGGAAAAAGGCCGGGTGCAGTGCCTCACGCCTGTAATCCTAACATTTTGGGAGGCGAGGCGGGCAGATCACCCGAGGTCAGGAGTTCAAGACCAGTCTGGCCAACATGGTGAAATCTGGTTTCTACTAAAAATACAAAAAAGGCCGGGCGCAGTGGCTCACGCCTATAATCCCAGCACTTTGGGAGGCCGAGATGGGTGGATCACGAGGTCAGGAGATTGAGACCATCCTGGCTAACACAGTGAAACCCCGTCTCTACTAAAAACAGAAAAAATTTGGCTGGGCGTAGTGGCGGGCGCCTGTAGTCCCAGCTACTCGGGAGGCTGAGGCAGGAGAATGGCGTAAACCCGGGAGGCGGAGCTTGCAGTGAGCTGAGATCCGGCCACTGCACTCCAGCCTGGGCAATACAGCAAGACTCTGTCTCAAAAAAAAAAAAAAAGAAAGAAAGAAATAAAAGCGTAACGCTGGCAACACAGAGTGCCCATGAGGATGCGAAGCGGTGGGAACAGTGGCTCAAGCTGGTGTTCCACAACAGGCCACAGCTATTCTGGAACGTGCTTGGCAGTTTCTTTTGAATTTAAAAATACACTTACTATGTGATCCAGCAGCCCCATTGCTAACTACCTTAATGAAATAAAAACGTGTTCAATAACCTGTACACAAATGTTTATAGCAGCTCTATTCAGACCTGCAAAACGTTAGAAACAACCCAAATACCCTTCAACAGGTGACGAGACAAACTGATCCATCCATACGGCACTACTGGGAAAAAAAAAAAAAAAAAGAGAGAGAAAAATGTCGAGGCACGGATGCAAAACAAATGATGCACGGATGCACGCATTCTCATCAACCTCAGAGGTGTTCTGCAGGTCCCGCTGCTCTTGGCCACACACTGTAGGACTCCATTTTGGGACCTTCTTGGAAAGACGTAACTATAGTGGGGGAGGACAGGCGCGTGGCTGCCAGGGGTCGGGGTGGCGGAGGACAGG
>NC_045447.1:1345471-1426568 GCF_002776525.5 Piliocolobus tephrosceles
CGGGGTGGCGGAGGACAGGCGCGTGGCTGCCAGGGGTCGGGGTGGAAGACAGGTGTGTAGTTGCCAGGGGTCGGGGTGGTGACTATGGGGAGAGTGGAACGATCTTCTGAGACGGCAGGGCTCGCCTATCTCCCAGTTATGGTGCTTACCCAAATCTGCACAGGTGCGAACATCCATGGAACTGAATGTTCCATGAACAAAACAAAAGAATAAATCAATTTTAGTATGTGAAATTTAAAAATGTTATTAGGGGCCAGGTGCAACGGCTCACGCCTGTAATCCCAGCACTGTGGGAGGCCGAGGTGGGTGGATCACCTGAGGTCAGGAGTTTCAAACCAGCCTGGCCAACATGGTAAAACCCCGTCTCTACTAAAAATACAAAAATTAGCCGGGCATGGTGGCTCACACCTGTAATCCCAGCTGCTCAGGAAGCTGAGGCAGAACTGATTGAACCTGGGAGGCAGAGACTGCAGTGAGCCGAGATCGTGCCATTGTACTCCAGCCAGGAAGACAGAACGAGATTCCGTCTAAGAAAAAAAAAACAACACTTCCCAAGGGAGATGAAAGGTGACATGAAAGTTTGGCAAATTTCTCCAAGAGCTGAACAAGTGGCCCAGCAGCTCTACTCCTCGGTATAAATATTCAAGAGAAACGAAAACCAATATGTGTCCCCACAAAAACTTGTTCACAAATGTTCACAACTGCATTTTCAGAGTAGCCAAAAAGTAGAAACCGCCCCCATGTCCAGCAACAGGTGAATGGATAAATAAGGTGCGGTGCATCCATACAAGAGAATATTACAAGAGAATATTATTCAACCATAAGGAGGAATGAAACTCCGACGCATGCTGCCACACACAAGAACCTTGAAAATATCTTGCTGAGTAAAAGTGTCCTGAGTAGGCAAATCTAGAGAGACAGAAGGTAGGTTTGTGGCTGGCTGTCGGGGGCTGAGGGGAGGGGAACAGAGTGACTGCTAAGGGAAGGTTTCTCTGCAGGCTGATGAAATGTCCCAAAATTAGATAGTGACGATGGTACCTCTGTGGGTTTGCACAGAGCCTGTCACTTCCCCAGAAGGCCACGAGGCGGCTGCCCAGGCCTGCCCACGGCGCCGCTCCAGAGCATTTTGTCCCTCCGGGGGCTCGGTCTGCTTTGTGGGAGCCTTTTCATGCAGCAGCCAGAGCCTAGAGATTTGTTCCGAGTGCAGACCTCTGCCCCTTCTTCAGCCTGGAGCCCGATGCTGCTCTCACTGAGTCGCGGGTGTGGTCCTCAGCTCTTCCCCCAGGTTCTCCGGACCTCCATCTCCACTGCAGGGAGGTGAGGGCCAGGAGGACCATCTGGCTGCTCTGGCTGGCAAAGGACCTGCAAGGTCTTTCAGCTGATCCACTTTTAGCTCAGATTCTGCTCTGTGCCAGGGTCTCCCGGGGTGGCCAGCTTCCCCCTCAGCCCTCTTCTGCTCAACAGCCACCCACCAACCCACCTCCCACCTTCCAAAATGGGTTCACATCCTCTGAGATGCTGGCTTCTTCCCCGTCTTTGTCCCTGTGGGAGGATTTCTTTTTGTCCCATTCCTCTCATTTCACAGTACCATTTCGCTTTAAGTGAGAAGAGATGACCTCTTCTATCTGCTTTAACAAACTGCAGTGACCCAGCAAAACCTGTCATATAAAATAAATCCCCAAATAGAGAAAGAAGCCCAGTATGTTAAAGGCAAAACTTCAGAATCATTAGAAGAAAACATGACAGTGGTTTTCAGCCTCAGGGAAGGTCCGGATGTTCTGAGTCAGTCGGAAAATAGCACCATTCACAAAGGATAAGATCAACTGATCACGTGTAGGGTTTAAGCTTCTGCATATCAGGAACAGAAACAGTTCAAAGACAACTGAGAATCTGTAATCAGGATGAGGAACTCCTACCAACCAGTAGAATAAGACCCAGACCAACAACCAGAAGAAAAATGAGAAAGACATCAACACGCACTTCACACGGGAGATAATCCGACGGAGAGGTAAGCGTGGTAAAGATGCCCAACTCCGCCGAGTCACCAGAGAAATGCATGCGACAGCGATGCCACTTCAAACACAGCAGGCTGCAGCATCTTCTCAATTCCAACACCACGAAGCGTGGGCAGGGATGGGAGCGATGGGAACCCTCCCCTGGTGTTGGTGGAAGGACTAGATGCAGCCCCTCTGCAAAGCAAGCTGGCAACTGCTAAAAAGGGGAGGCCTAGAAACCACCAACCCTCCTTCCAGGTTGACAGCAGACCCAAGAGAGCAGGTCTGGCTGTCTCCAGTCACCAAACCCTGAAGACACGGGAAGAGACTGGGAGGTGCTCTCTGGGAACTCACACACAGCAGTCAGAGTCCACCATGCAGAGTGCCCAGCACAACAGGCGTTTTTAAAAGTAGTCAGGCTGAGTAAACAGCCCAGCTACCTGCAGCTGTCCCAGTGGATGGTTTCTGCATTTTCAATGCAATACTCTTATTTGTGAATACAGAAACATACAGATGCAAAATTCCAAGGCCCAAGGAGAACTGAAACGCCACAATTCCTGCCACGTGGCCTGGGGAGCTGAGGTGAGGCTGGGAAAGGGAACAGCAAGGCTCTGTGACGCCCGCTTTTTAGGCCCAGTACACACTCACAGAACACAGACAATGCCTGTCGGTCAGTTCTGTGCCTGAGTTATTTTCTGTATTTTTCTATGGTCTTAACTTCTCAAACTACAGCAGTGCATGAAGATGTCAAGAGACGACACTTTATCCGGGACCCCGATACAGATGCCCAATAGGTCCCAGCACAGTTGCCCTGATACTGAGTGCGAAGCTGTGCCTACACCTGCCTGTGCTGTCCCCAGAACACACCACAGGGGCAGTGCAGCCAGGCCCCCCGGTGCAGCCAGGATGCTCAATGCAGCCAGGCCCCCTGGTACAGCCAGGATGCTCGGTGGAGCCTGTACACAGAGAGGCAGGACCAGGGCTGGCTCATCCTCGTCCTGCTCTCACAGGAGTCCCTGGGGAGGCCCAGGAGAGGAGCTGGACAGGGAAGAACATTCCAGAAGAGGGAACACTGGGCTTCACCAAGGCTCCAGGAGAGAGAGCTTACAGCAGGTAAGGAACAGAGAGAACAGCTTGGCTAGCTAGAGAAGCAGGCAGGGGCCAGGCACCCTGTGGGGAGGGGTCTGTGAGAGGAGAGGAGGCCAGGAGGACCCGCAGAGGGTCACCACTGCCAAGGCTGGAAGCCACAGGCAACCTGGAATCAAATGGATACCACTGACCACAGAGATGTGAATGGTTTAATAACTGTCTCGTGAGCTGGATGATGAGCTCTCACATTCCACCCGCAGGCTGTGCTGTGCACCCCCCACACAGTGGTCTGAGCAGAGGCAGCGTGGGACCAGACCCTCTCCCACAGCCAGCCTGGCCAAGGTGGCACAGACCAGAGCTCTGTGCAGACAAGCACCCAGGGGTCTAAGAACACTCCCTCTCTCCAGGGGCCAGAGGGGAGAACCAAGCTGCTCGGCCCTCCTCACTCTGGCCCGCAGGAGGCCCTTCTCCTGGAGCAGCCCTCCTCCTTTCTGTCATGCCCGAGGGACACAAGGTCATCCACTGTGCTCCTGCTACATGGGCACTGCTGGGATGTGCTCCCACACCGAGTGTTCCCACCCAGGGCCTCTCCCTTCACTGCACAGGACAGCAAGGGCAGCTTGTGCTGGGAAGCACCTGAAAACCCTCAGCCAATCCCACCACAGCCCTGGGCTAAGCCCGTCTCCCAGGCCCCTCCACACAGTCTCTGAAATCTGAGGACTGGCTGGTGGCTCCTTCCCCCATTACAGTGAACTTGGCTGCAGGCCGACACCCTCCCAAGTGCCCAAGCACGGCCCCTGCCCACTTGTACAGTGAGGCCCTGGCCCAGTGTGGTGGCCCCTCAGTGAGCCGGCTGTGCCTGGCTGCCCCCAACCCCCAGACACCAGTCGGGGGCAGTTAGAGCCCTGTCAGGTCCACAATGGCCTTGATGAAGATGGCATCGTCCCGCACGTAGGAATTCTTGGCCTCCATCTTGGAGACAGGGCAGAAGAGGGGGCAGCCACTTGCGATGTTCATGTCATTGACTGGCCTCTGAAAAGAGGACGAGGTCACGTCGGGCCTGAAGGCATCAATCACGTGCTCCCGGTTATTCTGGTCGAGCAGCATTAAGGTCACCTGGAGGAGAGAGCCCCAGGGAGGGGCCACAGGTCTGTGGGCCACCTCGCTCTGGCTCCCGAAGGTCTGGACACCTGCAGGGCCACTAGCAGGAAGCCACAGGTGCCCATCCCAGGACCCAGACCAGAGGCTGAGGCCCAGCTGAGACCACGTGGTGGGCGGCCTTGCTCCTGCCGCAGCGCCCAGGCTCCCCAGCCCTCCCCAGCCCCCAGCATTCCGCTGCTCTCTGGGGAACCTGTGTCCATTCTGGCTTTTCCTGTCCACTGACATCTGGAGTCCTAGGATAAAGCTTATCACTCCTGAACTTGAATTACTATGAGGAAAATACAAAAAATAATATATCTGGCAAAGACATTTTCTTGCCAAAGAGATCAGGAAGCAGCCACTGCCCACCCATGAGGAACACTTTCCAGGGAGAACCTGAGCCTCTGTCGGGCCGTGAACCTGGATGCCCCGGGACAGACAAGGGCCTATGGGCCCTCCACACCCCTCACCCCGCCCAGCTCTGATCTGCCTCTGTGGGCTGTGAGCCTGGACAGACGAGGGCCCTCCACACCCTCACCCCGCCCAGCTCTGATCTGCCTGCTCCATAGCTATAGGGGGTGGGGGAAGTAGCAAGCCTGGGCCAAGTGTGGCAAAAGGAAGGGACCTTCTCATTCCAGCCTAGTCTCTGGATCTTCAGTTCTGCAACCAAAAATAGATTCTGATTTTCAAAATAGGCCAGGGGCAGTGGCTCACGCCTACAATCCCAGCACTTTGGGAGACCGAGGCGGGTGGATCATGAGATCAGGAGTTCGAGACCAGCATGACAACATGGTGAAACCCTCGTCTCTACTAAAAATACAAAAATTAGCTTGGCATGGTGGTGGGCGCCTGTAGTCCCAGTTACTCAGGAGGCTGAGGCAGGAAAACCGCTTGAACCCGGGAGGCAGAGGTTGCAGTAAGCTGAGCTCATACCACTGCACTCCAGCCTGGGCGACAGAGCAAGCCGCCGTCTTAAAAATAAATAAATAAATGACACCTCCGATGAAGAGGGCTCTGAAGCCGTGTACCTTCCTCTGCACAGTCGCTCCAGGGCAGGGTTTTCAAACTACTGGTCTAGATGCCCATCAACATCTAGAGTCCTGGGCTAGAGCTGGGCACCCCTGACCCTGCATTATTTTGTGCTTTGTCCCTTTGTTCATTTATTTTTTAGAGCCCGGTCTTGCTCTGTTGCACAGGCTGCAGTGCAGCAGCGTGATCTCAGCTCACTGCAGCCTCAACCTACTGGGCTCAAGCAATCCTCCTGCCTCAGCCTCCAAATAGCTGGGAATACAGGTGCACACCACCATGCACGGCTAATTTTTCTATTTTTTTTGTAGAGATGGGGTCTCACTGTGTTGCCCAGGCTGATCTCAAACTCCTGGGTTCAAGCAATCCTCCCACCTCAGCCTCCCAAAGTGCTGGGATCACAGGGATACTCCCCCACACTTGGCCTTGTGTTTTTTCTTTTTTTTTTTTTTTGAGACAGCGTCTCGCTCTGTCGCCCAGGCTGGAGTGCAGTGGCCGGATCTCAGCTCACTGCAAGCTCCGCCTCCCGGGTTTACGCCATTCTCCTGCCTCAGCCTCCCGAGTAGCTGGGACTACAGGCGCCCGCCACCTTGCCCGGCTAGTTTTTTTGGTATTTTTTAGCAGAGACGGGGTTTCACTGTGTTGGCCAGGATGGTCTTGATCTCCTGACCTCGTGATCTGCCCGTCTCGGCCTCCCAAAGTGCTGGGATTATAGGCTTGAGCCACCGCGCCCGGCCGGCCTTGTGCTTTTTTTTAAGTCATATTTATGTTTATCTCACAGGTCAGGAAGCCAGTTGCTTGTGTCACGGACCAGTGCTCAGAAATCATGGAAAGGACAGAAACTGCCAGAGCTCTCCACCGCGTGACACAGCACCACAGGGTGACGTGCCTGCTGCAGACACCTGGTCTGACGAGCCCAAGCCACCCTGTCCTGCACAACCCTGTACCACAGAAGCTGCACTGCCCAGAGGGAATCTCAGGTACGGCCCTCAGCAAAGCCTGTGGGGACGGCCTCACACCTTCTGGTTGAAGGGCCACCGCAGCAGGGCGTCATTCGGGCCCTTCATCACCACAAAGAAGAGGGACAGGTGTGTTCCTCGCCCGGTGCCGTCGCCGTTCAGGTAGATACGCAGACACATCTTGTAGCCGTACCTGCTGGTGTAGAAGGCTGTGGAGGCAGGAGGGACGCCTGGTGAGCTGACACTCAGCAAGGGTGGGGCAGGGCTCTTCCTGCCTGGCTGCCCTCCCCCAGGAACAAAAACACTCACAAAGAAACATTCAGGTTCTGGGGTGCAAAGAAAGTTTTCTTCTCAAACTATGCAGTTAAGTTTCCAATGAAAACAAATTTCATTTAAAAAAAAAAAAAAAAGTAGTAATTACAAAAATTAGAAAAAGTTTTTTTTTTTTTTTTGAGACAGAGTCTCTCTCCTGTTGCCCAGGCTAAGTGTAGAGGCACAATCTCAGCTCACTGCAACCTCCACCTCCTGGGATCAAGCGATTCTCCCGCCTCAGCCTTCTGAGTAGCTGAGATTATAGGCGCCCACCACCACACCCGGCTAATTTTTGTATTTTTAGCAGAGATGGGATTTCACCATGTTGGTCAGGCTGGTCTCCAACTCCTGACCTCAGGTGATCCACGCATGTTGGCCTTCCAAAGTGCTGGGATTACAGGTGTGAGCCACCACGCCTGGCCCAGAAAAAGCATTTTTAAGAATCCCAAATGTAACCCCTAAAACTTAAGAAGATGAGGAGAGGGCCGGACGCGGTAGCTCACGCCTGTAATCCCAGCACTTTGGGAGGCCGAGGCGGGTGGATCACGAGGTCAAGAGATTGAGACCATCCTGGCTAACATGGTGAAACCCCGTCTCTACTAAAAATACAAAAAATTAGCCGGGCGTGGTGGCGAACGCCTGTAGTCCCAGCTACTCGGGAGGCTGAGGCAGGAGAATGGCGTGAACCTGGGAGGCGGAGCTTGCAGTGAGCCGAGATTGCGCCACCGCACTCCAGCCTGGGCGACAGAGCGAGACTCCGTCTCAAAAAAAAAAAAAAGAAGATGAGTAGAGCAACACGGCAAGATCCACCAAATGCAGTGGTTGGGGCCTCGGCAGAGCTGCAGAGGGGACCCCTGACTGGCCCAGGGCTTAGGGTGGGCCCCAAGCCTGCCTCAGAAGAGGCGCTTGCTAGAGTGAACCCCGAAACAAGCAGAGTCCACTTCCTTCTCACCCAACGAGACACAGACGTGAATGATAGCCAGAATGCGGCAGAGGCTGCTTTCCAAGCCACATGACAGAACCCCGCGTGCACACGTTTGAACACAGGGACCCCACTGTGGCAGCACCAGGACCAACCCTCCCCGTCCTTGTCCTCCACCGCACGCCCTGGCCCATCCTCCCTGTCCTCGTCCTCCACACGTGCCGCACACAAACTGTGTTCACCAGCACTGCTTAAAGCAGATGTTCCACACAAACAGGTCCTCCTGCCCGAGTACCACCTCCGTGGCAGGGCCTCCACAATGCTGACCCTTCACCTCACGCTTAGTACAGAGCTCCCAGCATATACAGTCAGCTGAGCCAAGCAGCTGCAGAGGAAAGGTCGCCACCAGAAAGCAGTGCTGACTTTCACAGCCCTGGAGGAACAGGGCCACGCCCTGCAGGTTGCCCAGACTGTTCCCTCAAGTTTCCCCCAAAACAATCTGTCATTTTTCCAGTCTCAACTCCGAGAAGAAAGAGTGTGAGTTTTGTTTCCGGTCCCTGCTGAAGGCCTTGTCAAGATGCACCACACAGAACATGGCGGCCCCTCCAGATGACACTTGGGTCTCTTTCTGCCGGAGCACAGGAGCCATGGCCCCCGCTGCTCAGGGAGTTTCGCCAGGAGCGCTAGGCTAAATTCAAACAGGAAAGGTGCCTACAATGTCTCAGTCTTGATCCTAGAACCTAAGATTCTATCAGCAGGTTCACCAAGTCAGTGTAAAAATAAAGCCCACACAAGGGTGTTTTCTGAGCCATGTCAACAAAGACCACAAAGGGAGTGCCTGAGTCGGGGATGAGATGATGGCTGGGGCTGCCACGAGGTCAGCCAGGGCCTCAAGGGACAGCAGGGGGGCCACCAGTGTACTGCAGTGCCCGGAAGCACAGTCCTGGCAGGAGCCTGTGGCTGGGCGGCCACCACACAGCCCCTCTCCAGCAGCGCCCTCCAGGGGAGACCCCACGAGCAGCCTCCCAAGAGAACTCGTAGTTGGGGGGGAAAAAAAAAAAGGGAGTGTGAGAAACACCCTCCCTGAGCTCCGTGTGGAAACTGAACCTGGGAGGGGTCAGACTAGCTCGGCCCCAAGGCCCTGGGAGCCATGTCCCACCCCCACGGCTACCCCCACCCGTCCTGTCTTCCTGGGAGCTGCGATCAGGCAGGAGAGCCTGTTGATGTAATGTCTGCTTTAGAGCCATGTGCCGGAGGACCAGGCTGTGGGTGACGAGGGGCACACCCCGAGGGCAGGCAAAGCAGGAGGGCAGCCAGCCCAACCCCCCACCCCCGATCCCTACCCAACGGCACCCACGGCCCAGCCCATATTCGGCTGCCCCACTCGCCGCTCAGGGAGGCACAGCCGCTCTCGGAATCACTGGGGGTCGTATCTCAGCCTCCCTTGGGAGCCGTCCCATGTGGTCACAGGGGTGAGGGGACCCAGATGCCATGTAAACAGCAGCCGCAGTGAGGTGGGGGTCCTAGAACCACACCTGGGGAGAAGATGGCAGGTGTGCGGCCGGCTACAGCTTCCTGGCGCTTCCTGGCGAAGTCTGAGATCTTCCAGATGAAGACCCCATCGTAGGTGGATGCCTCCATCTCCAAGACCTTCTGCTCCAGGTCAGCCATCGCCAGGTCCTTGAGGCCAATGCTCCTCTCCAGCTGCTGCACCTGCCGGGTGCCAAAACCACCTTCCCTCTTACCGGAGGGGTGTGGGCACGAGTCCGCCTCCCACACCCACCGATCTCCAGCAGGACAGTGGTCCTGGGCACCCCTGGGCTCTGTGTTTCTCACGTCCACTCCCTGCACAAAAGAACCCAACCCCACCCTGGCCAAGAGTGGGGGGCTCCAAGTCCACACAGAAGCTCCTGGCCAGCAAGCGTGCTCAGAAGCCACACCAGGCCTTGCACATCCCCATGGCTGACTCTGCCCTCCCATCAGAGAAAGGAGGCTCCCGCCCACGGCCTGGTCTCTATGACCTTCCAGCGTTTGGGTCCCTCAGAGAACAGGACTCAGAAACAAAGGGGGCCAGAGCCTTCCACAGAAACCACGCTGGACTGGACTGGGGTTTGCAGATGGAGTTCTACACTGTCCAGGCTCTAAAGCTTCAGGACCTGGTAGAACCTGCTGAGGTGCAGACACTATCCCCCTTTACACTGTCCTCCTCATGGCTGGCCGCCCAGCAGGCACAGACCTTGTTACTCAGGGCTTCAATCTTGTCTTGGTCCAGCCGGTGCTGCCGGCTGCAGGCCTCGGCAGTCATGGCCACCCTCTCCACCTCCCGGTTTAGGACGCAGACAATGTTCTCAAAAGTGGCCGTCTTCTTCTCCAGGTTCTCACACCTCTGTAGCAGCTCTGACCCCGCATGGCTCTGGTCTCCCAAGAGAGGCTTTGCCTCCAGCACCGAGCTCAGGAGCATGGCCAGGTGCTCCCGCAGCCACTGTGCCTCGTGCTCTTGCTGTTTCTCACCCTCCACCTGCAGACACAGGGCAGGGAGGCTGCTGGCTCCACCCACCATTCAGCTGCCACCCGGGGACGCGGGCCTCAGAGCTGAGGAGACAGGCCAGAGCCAGAGATAGGGATGCCTGGGTGGCCTGGCCATGGCTGATCCTTCTTGTGCATGACAGACTGAAAGTCAGGTATGTTTAAAGAATATGAAGCTTGCTAGAGACCTTAGTTGCAGCCAGGCACCGTAGCTAGCAACTGTGATTCTAGCACTTCAGAAGGCCGAAGCGGGAGAATCATTTGGGCCCAGGAGTTGGAGACTAGCTGGGGCAACATGGCGAAAACCCACGTCTACAAAAATTTTTTTAAAATGAGCCGAGCATGGTGGTGTGTGCCAGTGGTTCCAGCTACTCCGGAGGCTGAGGTGGGAGGATCGCTTGAGCCCAGAAGGGTGAAGCTGCAGTAAGCCGAGATCATACTACTGCATCTCTGCCTGGCTGACACAGTGAAACCCTGTTTGGAAGAAAAGAAAAAAGGGACGGGACGGGACGAAGGGAAGAAGGCGAGGGGAAGGGAGAGGGGGAGGGACAGAAAGGAAAATAAAAGAAAAATAAAAGCAGCACACGATTTTTTAAAAAGCGACTCACGACCGGGCACGGTAGCTCATGCCTGTAATCCCAGCACTTTGGGAGGCCAAGGTGGGAGGATCACCTGAGGATGGGAGTTCGAGACCAACCTGATCAACATGGAGAAACCCTGTCTCTAATAAAAATACAAAATTAGCCGTGCGTGGTGGTGCACGCCTGTAATCCCAGCTACTCAGGAGGCTGAGGCAGGAGAATTGCTTGAACCCGGGAGGTGGAGGCTGCAGTGAGCTGAGATGGCGCCACTGCACTCTAGCCTGGGCAACAAGAGCGAAACTCTGTCTGAAAAAAAAAAAAAAAAAAACACAAAAAACCTACCCACAAGTTCCAGACAAGCCTGGCCAACATGGTGAAACCCCGTCTCTACTAAAGATACAAAAATCAGCCAGGCGTGGTGGCACATGTCTGTAATCCCAGCTACTCGGGAGCCTGAGTCAGGAGAACTGCTTGAACCCAGGAGAGGGAGGCTGCAGTGAGCCGAGATGGTGCCACTGCACTTCCAGCCTGGGCGACTAATAAATATAGAAATAGGCCAGGCGCAGTGGCTCACACCTGTAATTCCAGTACTTTGGGAGGCTGAGGTGGTCAGATCACCTGAGATCAGGAGTTTGAGACCAGCCTGGCCAACATAGTGAAACCCCATCTCTACTAAAAATACAAAAATTAGCTGGGCCTGGGGGTGTGTGCTTGTAATCCCAGCTTCCTGGGAGGCTGAGGCAGGAGAATACTTGAACCCAGGAGGTAGAGGTTACAGTGAGCCGAGATGGCGCCACTGCACTTCAGCCTGAGTGACAGAGTGAGACTCTGTCTCTAAAATAAAATAAAATAAAATAAAATAAAATAAAATAAAATAAAAATAAAAAACTACCCACAGGGGGAAGGTGAAGGGGTGGAAATTAGGCCGCCTTAAACATACCTCATTTTATAGACCTGACTTTGCAATTAAATTATTTTCAAATTTCCGCAACAAAATTTAAAAATGAGCCAGGCGTGGTCATGCCTTTAATACCAGCACTTTAGGAGGCTGAGGCAGTAGGATCACTTGAGGTCAGGAGTTCGAGACCAGCCTGGGCAACATGGTGAAACCTCGTCTCTACTAAAAGTACAAAACTTAGCTGGGCGTGGTGGTGCACAGCTGTGATCACAGCTACTTGGGCCTTTCATTACCTACTTGGGAGGCTGAGGCACAAGAATTGTTTGAACCCAGGAGGCAGAGGCTGCAGTGAGCTGAGACCATGCCACTGCACTCCAGCCTGGGCGAGAAAGCAAGACTCAGCCACAAATATAATAATAATAATAAATAATAAATAAATAAATAAATAAATAAGAAAGACACTCTTAAAAAAAACCACAGTGAAAGAAACAAATGGACTTACACGTGTACCCAGCTAGAGGCACAGCCACCCAGAGAGCAGAAGGGCATTCAAAAGACAAACAGCTGGACGAGAGCTTGCCTCGCATCTGCTCAGAGACGGGTGCTGCTGGGACCACGCCGTGTGCAGCATGGAAAAAGCAGGTCCCGGCTGAGCCTGGGGTGGGCACCAGCATGGGGAGACCCTTTGTGCAAACGGGAAGCGAGCGTCGCCACACACTCTTGCTGTGTTCGCTCTCATTCCTCAACACCAAAAGGCCCAGAAACAAGGAGCACGGTGGCGGCAGCGAGCACCACTGAGGCCCAGGTGGTCTCTAAACAACCTCCCGCATGGGAAGCCCAGGCTTCCTGGAGATGGCAGATGCCAGGTCGGAGCGGGAAACAGACAAGAACACGGAGAGGAGAAGACTATCCAACGCAGACAAAGAAAACAGTCCTTTTCACCGTTATTAGGAAGAAAACACAAGACCTAAGGCCACACAGAATCAAGTCAGCAACTGACTCTACTACAAATACCGTCAAGGCATCCCTGTCTCCAAGCAAGGAAGGTGCCCGCCCAGCGAGCTGGCCAGGGGAGGGTCTGCACCCACGGCCTGCCCCCTCCATCCATCAGGCACACACCTCAGCTGGGGGCCACCTCTGGGCCCAGTACTCCTCGAGGGTCCTGATCTCAAGGGGCTCCTGTTGTACAGGGCAAGACGGACAAGAGACAGAGACATGAGGTGCTGGCGACAGAGGGGCAGAGTCTGCAGGGGTGGAGCAGGGGGGTCCACCCGGAGAAACCCAGGCGCCTGGCCATTGTGCCAGTGTCCAAGTGCCTGGGGTGGGCACAAGTGGGCATGCCCAAGGAAGCTCAGGCCAGCGAGCAGGGCAGAGGCGATAGCCGAGGGGAGGAAAGATCACAGGAGCAGGCCGCTCTGAATGAGAAGCTGTGAGGAAGAGTTGTGATTGATTTCCAATTGTGAACACGCCAGAGCGGAAAAGAACGGGGGCCCCATAAGCGCCTGAGCCTGGGTCCCAGTGAGAGATGAGGACGACGTGGACAGGGCAGTGACGGCTGGGGGGATGGGGGGTCCAGGTGTGCAGGAACCATTTGAGGGCAGACGAGATCTCTGTCAGCCTGAATGTGAAGTGTGAGGCGAGAGGAGGGGCCCGAGTGCCTGCTGGTGGCGGAGGGCTTGGCGAGAGCCGCTGGGTTAGAGTGCTGCCCTTTTCTGTGTGAGATGGGGGCAGGGAGACGGCAGCCAAGAAGTGGTCGTGGCGAGCTGGCCGGGTACATCTGAGATGTGCACTCAACACCCAGGGAGGCTCAAGGCGACAGGTGGGCACACGCATTGGGCATCCTCAGAGACAGGTGGCAGTCAAAGCCAGGCACTACAATGCCACCAGGAGGATGGGAGTGGACAGGGCTGCCAGCCCAGAGACCAAGCTGGGGACACTCAGCCGGGGTGGGAGGCAGTGCTGCAGAGGAGGCTGAGGAGCAGCCGGAAGGAACCCAGGAAGCGCTGGGCTGGAGGCAGTGAAGACTACGCCCAACCTCAGACCCCCAGACTCACCGTCTCGAGGCAGCCGATGGCGTGGAATCTGCAAGGGACTCGACACTTGCCACAAGTCTTGACGTGGTCCTGAAACTACAAGGGAATGGCGTCACACTGCCACCTTTCTCTGTTCTGATGCATTTCAGCACTTCCACACAGACCACAGTGATTTACACAGAGGGTTACATGACCTGCCCCATTGGCCTCTTCACTCTCACACCGAATGAAACCCAACAGCCCATTTCCAAAGCAACATGTGCACACACCCGTGCACACACCTGTGTGAACATGCACACTGTGCCAGTAACTGAGATGGGCAAGCGTTTCGGGACACCTGTGGAGACCCCAGCTTGTGTGTCACATGGCACGCCTGTCCTTCTATCACAGTCCACAGGACATGCAGTGCTGAGGCCCCAGGGCCTAGGTTCAAAACCCAGAGACAAACACCCACTGCTCACCTGGTGCGCGGTGGTGCAGGATGACACGGACACAACATGAAGCAAAACGTAAAATCCAGAAAGGGGCCAAGTGCACACAGACACTCACATATGACACGAGCATCGAACCAGGGAAGAAACAGAGCCCAACACTGTGGTATCTGACACTGGTCTAAGGATGTGGGAACAGCCCGAGGAAAAACATGAAACCCAAGTCCCTCCTCCATTGCCCAGGTGACATGGCAGGTGTGTCGCAGCCCTGGGTGTGAGAGAATCAAACCCACAAACACCAGACGCAGCACAGGATTCCCACATACCCAGGACGAGGGAAACGGCCCTAACTGTGAATCAGTTTCCAGAAACAATAACATAAGAACCTTGCACAATTCCCCCCAAAACAAACAAAAAACCAAAAACACCATTAAGTGGGTAGGAGTCATAAACAGCAAGAGAAGCACAGATGTGCTCGGTCACACCACAGCTTGGGAAGTGCCCGTCAGAAGCCCCTGGAGACTCTGCTGTTTCTTGCCACCCATAGGAGGTTGGTCTCAGGGTCCCTGAAACCCAAGGATGCTCGTCCCTGATGGAAGACGGCAGAGTGTTTGCACAGAGCCTAAGCACACCCTCCCTTACACCTTAAATCAGCTCTCGGTGATTCACGACCAATACAACGTGAACGCTGTGTCAATAAAAAACATCCAGCCGGGCGCGGTGGCTCAAGCCTATAATCCCAGCACTTTGGGAGGCCGAGACGGGTGGATCACAAGGTCAGGAGATCGAGACCATCCTGGCTAACATGGTAAAACCCTGTCTCTACTAAAAAATACAAAAAAAAACTAGCTGGGCGAGGTGGCAGGCACCTGTAGTCCCAGCTACTCAGGAGCCTGAGGCAGGAGAATGGTGTAAACCTGGGAGGCAGAGCTTGCAGTGAGCCGAGATCGCGCCACTGCACTCCAGCCTGGGTGACAGCGAGACTCCATCTCGAAAAAAAATAAAAAATAAAAAATAAATAAAAATAAAAAACATCCACGCCTATTCCATGCATTTTTCCCTGAACATTTCCAGTCTACAGTTGGCTGGATCCATGGTGTGGACCCGTGACATAGAGGACTGATGTGTTTCTCACACGTCACAGTGGCAATGGTGCTCCCACAATGCTTATGGAAATGCAAATTTCTGAACTACCGCACAGTGTTGCGCACGGGAAGCCTGACATATTTCCCTGTGAGGTCTCAGAATGCACTTTTTTTTTTGCAGTTTTCGCTTTAGTGCCATGTAACCATTTTACAAAATTACAAAAGTTTTTTTTTTTTTTTTTTTTTGAGACACAGTTTCTCTCTTGTTGCCCAGTCTGGAGTATAATGGCACAATTTCAGCTCACTGCAACCTCTGCCTGCCAGGTTCAAGTGATTCTCCTGCCTCAGCCTCCCGAGTAGCTGGGATTACAGGCATGTGCCACCATGCCTGGTTAATTTTTGTATTTTTAGTAGAGACGGGGTTTCACAATGTTGGTCAGGCTGGTCTCGAATTCCTGACCTCAGGTGATTCTCCCACCTCGGTCTCCCAAAGTGCTAGGATTACAGGTGTGAGCTGCTGCGCCCAGCCCTTTTTTTGCGGGGGGAGGCGGGGACAGAGTTTCCGCTCTTGTTGCCCAGGCTGGAGTGCAGTGGCTTGATCTCAGCTCACCACAACCTCCGCCTCCGAGGTTCAAGCGATTCTCCTGCTTCAGCCTCCCGAGTAGCTGGGATGACAGGTGTGCGCCACCACACCCGACTAATTCGGTATTTTTAGTAGAGACGGGGTTTCTGCATTTTGGTCAGGCTGGTCTCAAACTCCTGAGCTCAGGTGATCTGCTCACCTCCGCCTCTCAAAGGGCTGGGATAACAGGCGTGAGCCACCGCGCCCGGCCCTTTTTTTCTTTTTTAAGAGCAATCTTTAAAACTCAAAGCAAAATGAAACAAATGTGCCTCCGTGGCATACTGAGACAGCCGCCTGCCCAGAGATGCTGCTTCGAATGACTTATCACACAGCAACTCAATACAGACTCTAAAAGCAAAGAGAACTAGAAAGAGAACTTCGTCATCATATAATTCGCCATGGATCACAGTCAGTGCTACTGACACTGTTCTTATGTACAGCAATGTCAACAGGAACCATGACTTTCTGTAGAAAGGAGACAGCAACATGGAAGTTGGGTAAGAATCTGAAATGCAAACATCAGTGTGAACCCACAATATATTTTCTCTTAAAATAAAGCAAGGATCCCTGTGCTGTCACTGAAGTATTTTCGGATGAAACGCTGGGCTGCAGGAAGAAGTGGAGGCAGGAATGAAACAGAACTGGCACTGGACACCCCCCATCTTGAGCTGCAGCAGGGCCCCAAGTTCTAACACACTCTCTTTCCTCTGTCCAGGCTCAGAAATTTCCACCACAGGAAGCTGACGGAGAAGAGGCCAGGAATCTGGCGTGTGTGCAGCATGCTGGGAATGGGGGTGGGAGCGCCCAGGGAGGGTAGGTGTGAGAGAAGGCACTGCTGGAAACGAGGAGAGACAAGTCCCCCCAGACTGCCCACCTGGGCCATCCATGGAGCTGAAAGCCAGCTGGGTGCCTGGCCTCTGTAAGCCTCAATTTCCTCATCTGATAAAGGGTGCCCTAGGTTCCTGTGAAGGCGAGACGGCAACCCCCAGGCCCCCAGGAAACGCTAAACACCGCCCGCCCATGGTTCCTGCCAGTGTCATCATGAAGGGGCAAACACCTCATCAAACAAAAGGTGTCCGTGACTGCCGAGGCTTCTGGGCTGTTCGGCCATGAGGCCCAGGCCCACTTCTGTCCAGCGAGCCCCACAGGCCAGCCTCCAAAGGACCAGGTCCCAACACACACCGCCCCATGCTTGGCTCAGCCCTGCACATGTCCCAGGCAGCGGTGAGGAACCCAACCAAGCCCTGAGAGCGTGGCCACCAAGAGAGGCTCCAGCAAAACCAGCAAAGATGGAGAGGAGGGGCTGGGAGGACGAGTCACAGCCTGAAGGGAGGCAGCTCTGGTGCCTCTGCACAGCTCTGACTGATAGACAGCAGGCCAATAGTTTACATCGTCAAAGAACAAAAGCAAATCTTTAAAAAAACCTCACATTTTAAAAGAACCCGAAGCAAATGAACTACATACCACATCTACCATAAACTCAAAGAAAAAATGTATTCCAATTGACCTCAGAACATGGTATGTAGACCCTATGTCTTGGTAAGATGTACTTCTAAGAACAAAAAGAGCTGTGAAGAAACAGGTGGCCTCATCACCAGAAGTCACGTTGCTGGTTTTTGTTTACTGTTTTTTTGAGATGGAGTCTCACTCTGTGGCCCAGGCTGGAGTGCACTGGTGCGATCTTGGCTTATAGCAACCTGTGCCTCCCGGGTTCAAGTGATTCTCCTGTCTCAGCTTCCCAAGTAGCTGGGATTACAGGAGTGCCTGCGCCACCACACCTGGCTAATTTCTGTATTTTTAATAGAGAAGTGGTTTTGCCATGTTGGCCAGGCTGGTTTTGATCTCCTGACCTCAGGTGATCCACCGGCCTTGGCCTCCCAAAGTGCTGGGATTGCAGGCATGAGCTACCACACCCGGCCTTGCCTTCTTCTTTTAGACAGGCGTTCACTCTGTCACCCAGGCTGGAGTGCAGTGGTGCGATCTCAGCTCACTGCAACCTCCACCTCCTGGGTTCAAGCAATTTTCGCACCTCAGCCTCCCAAGGAGCTGGGACTAGAGGTGTGCAACACAATGCCCAACTAATTTTTGTATTTTCAGTAGAGACGGAGTTTCACCATGTTGGCCGGGCTGGTCTCGAACTGGCCTCAAGTGATCCTCCCGCCTCAGTCTCCCAGTGTGAGCTTCAGTCTCCAGGTGAAGGGAAAGGAGCTTATAGGCGTGAGCCACCACGCTCAGCAGGTGTTTTTAAATTTTAAACCTACTGTATATATAACATAAAGTAAATATGTTACCAGTGTTAGGAACCAAGATTTGCAACATGAAAAAAAGATAAGAGAGGCGGGGCACAGTGGCTCACACCTGTAATCCCAGCAGTTTGGGAGGCTGAGGTGGGTGGATCACAAGGTCAGGAGATTGAGACCATCCTGGCCAAAAAGGTGAAACCCCATCTGTATTAAAAATACAAAAACAGGCCGGGCGCGGTGGCTCAAGCCTGTAATCCCAGCACTTTGGGAGGCCAAGACGGGCGGATCACGAGGTCAGGAGTTCGAGACCATCCTGGCTAACACGGTGCAACCCCGTCTCTACTAAAAAAAAAACACAAAAAGCTAGCCAGGCGAGGTGGCGGGCGCCTGTAGTCCCAGCTACTCGGGAGGCTGAGGCAGGAGAATGGCGTAAACCCAGGAGGCGGAGCTTGCAGTGAGCTGAGATCCGGCCACTGCACTACAGCCCGGGCGACAGAGCGAGACTCCGTCTCAAAAAAAAAAAAAAAAAAATACAAAAACAAAATTAGCTGGGCTTGGTGGTGGGCATTTATAGTCCAAACTACTCGGGAGGCAAAAAAAAAAAAAAAGACGGGATGAAAACGCACCATGCGCGCAGAAAGCCAGGTGTTCACAGTGATGGGGACAAAGTCCACCAGACACCACTGTGCTGCCTGGGCGACCGTCCTTTTTTTTTTTTTTTTTTTTTGAGATGGAGTCTGGCTCTGTCGCCCAGGCTGGAGTGCAGTGGCCAGATCTCAGCTCACTGCAAGCTCCGCCTCCCGGGTTTATGCCGTTCTCCTGCCTCAGCCTCCCGAGTAGCTGGGACTACAGGCGCCTGCCACCTCGCCCGGCTAGTTTTTTGTATTTTTTAGTGGAGACGGGGTTTCACTGTGTTAGCCAGGATGGTCTGGATCTCCTGACCTTGTGATCCGCCCGTCTCGGCCTCCCAAAGTGCTGGGATTACAGGTTTGAGCCACCGCGCCCGGCCATGGGCGACTGTCTTTGTCTTTTACTCTGGAAACAAAGTCTCAAGGAAAGAATCACCTCCTGACTCCTCCGTAAATCCCCTCAGGACAGACAAGGGCTGACGCAGACCAGGGCACGCACAGAGGGCGCCTCTCAGAGGCACCTCCAGGCCCTACCAGCAGGAGACACAGCCTTGCAGACACGGGCCCCAGGCAGGCGTCCTGGCCTCTGAAGGGGGCATGGCAGCAGCCACAGCCTCTATGGCGCTCCGACGAGACAAACCCCCCATCAAGCTTCGAGTGTGAGCTTCAGTCTCCAGGCGAAGGCAAAGGAGCTTTCAGACAGCGCTTGGCCAAGCTCACAGCGTGGGACATTTCACAGACAAGTGGACAAAGGTGAGGAGATAGCCCCGTCCCATCCCCCAGCCCCACCCGGTTCAGGACTTGGGCTGTGACCCGTATTTAAACAGAAGCAAACCAGAAAGACAGGCACACACCTGTCGGGCTGAGCTTGCGGGCGGGCCCGGCCAGCCTGACCCCTCCTGTAGCTGCCCAGATGGGGACTGCCACCTGTGAGGCCTCCACATCCGACCTCTGACACACAGAGCAGGTGCCACCTCCCCTTCCAGAGCTTCAGCCTCTCTGGACAAGCTACCCTCACCTCCAATAAGGGAGGCAGTCTGGGAAAACGTCTCCATGTGTATTATTTCCCAGCTTCCTTTCCTAAAGGTGTCATCTGCAGCAGTTAACTCTTAACTGGGCGAGAAGCCATTTTCCTGACAAAGTAAGGATGCCAGGGACGAGGTTCTGCCAGGCGACGCACCAACATTTCACTGCTGTGGCGGCAGACCAGACTAGGGCGCCCAGTCTCCACCCTGGCTGCTTGCTGTAAACACTCAGCATCAAAGTCAGTACCAACATTTCTTGTAAGCAGCACATGGAGGGCTATGAGAACTTTAATGTTCCATTTTCAGGATAACTGGGAAGTGACTTGCCCAAAAGTAAGCAGCTGTGTACACTGGAGGATGAAGAAGAGGGCTCGGGACTCAGCCACCTGGCCCCTAGTCCACTCAGGAGAGCAGCCCCCAGTCCACTCAGGAGATCAGCCGCCACCGTGAACGCATCCATGACCCAACGTTACAGGGGCTTTGCACTGCGGTTCCTTTGGGCACAAAGGTCATAACCTGCCCCCCCACCCCACGGGACCCTCACGGCCAACACATGGGCCCCGCCCCGCGGTCCTCAGAGGACATGAAGGACACTCACCTTCTCCCGGGGGATCTTTTTCTTGCCGCAGCCATCACAAGTCAAGGGGAACTTGGGGCAGACCTCGTGGTGCGCCTTCAAAAGAAGCGATCAGGAGCATGAGGGTGGACGTCAACGCCAGGCATGGGTGGCAAGTGGGGGTGGAGGGTGGCACACAGTGCTTGGGCTGAGTAGCGCTGAGGGGCTGCAGGAGCACGTGGTCACCCTCGAGCCTCACAGGACGGCGCTCCTCCCAGGCATGATCCTGCCAACACCACCCAGGAGCCTCGGAGATCTTAACGTTTTCTTTGTTCTGACAGCTCCAGGGCAATGCGAGGGAGACCCAAGCCACCAGAGGAGAGTCGGAAGCCACGTGAAACAAAGGCCCCCGTGAAGATGGGGAAACGCTGCTCCCGCCAGGAGGGGAGGCCGGTGGGAGGGTCTGGCGGATGGACTGGGCTGGCTGCGTGCGGGACATCTCCAAGATAGACCCTGATGTGCCACTGCGGAGGGCCTGGCGCCCCAGATGTGTTCTGGTCAGGCCCGTCCATCTGACAGTTTACACGAAGTGGGGACAGGTCAGCGAAGTGGGGCTCCTGAAGTACAAGAGCCCAGGAAAAAAGATGCCAGGGCCCCAGAGGCAGGGAGAGACCTGAAGACATTTCCACCAAAGGCAAGAACCCTGTGTGGATCGTGATCCAAATACACCAAGGCAAAGACAGACAACAGGGATGCAGACACAGGCTGCAGGCCATGTGGACAGTCACAGCTACAGCTCAGACACGGCGCTAGCGACTGTAGCTCTGTGCACCGCAGAAGTGCGTTCTCACCAATGCTTCGGGTAAACACGAAGTCACACTTGAGCAACTGTCTCGTGGGCAACGCCCAGGCCTGGCGAGGACGGACACATACCCACCGCTGCACTCTCTACCTGATGCATGTAGACTTTTCTAAGACAAAAATGCTTTTTCTTTTAAACTTTTTTTCTTTTTTTTTGAGACGGAGTCTCACTCTGTTGCCCAGGTTAGTGTACAGTGGCGCAGTCTCTGCTCACTGCAACCTCTCTCCTGGGTTCAAGCAATTCTCCTGCCTCAGCCTCCTGAGTAGCTGGGACTATAAGTGCCCACCACCACGCCTGGCTAATTTTTTTTGTATTTTTAGCAGAGACGGGGTTTCACCGTGTTAGCTAGGATGGTCTCGATCTCCTGACCTCGTGATCTGCCTGCCTCGGGCTCCCAAAGTGCTGGGATCACAGGCGCGAGACACCGCGCCTGGCCATGCCTGGCTAATTTTTGGTATTTTTAGTAAAGAAAGGGTTTCTTTTTTTTTTTTTTTGAGACGGAGTCTCGCTCTGTCGCCCAGGCTGGAGTGCAGTGGCGCGATCTCGGCTCACTGCAGGCTCCGCCTCCCGGGTTCACGCCATTCTCCTGCCTCAGCCTCCCAAGTAGCTGGGACTACAGGCGCCCGCCATCTCGCCCGGCTAATTTTTTGTATTTTTTAGTAGAGACGGGGTTTCACCGTGTTAGCCAGGATGGTCTCGATCTCCTGACCTCGTGATCCACCCGTCTCGGCCTCCCAAAGTGCTGGGATTACAGGCTTGAGCCACCGCGCCCGGCCTAGTAAAGAAAGGGTTTCACCATGTTGGCCAGGCTGGTCTCAAACTCCTGACCTCGTGATCCACCCACCTCAGCCTCCCAAAGCACTGGGATGACAGGCATGAGCCACCGTGCCTAGCTTACAAAAATGTTTTTGAAAGGCCTCGGCATTAACTTTACACCCATTCCCAGTTCTGCCAAGAAACATCCACCTGCATGTCTCCAGGGAAAGGGCCGAGGTGGGGAACGAATGCAAAGGGGCCAACGCAGCCCTAGTGGCCAGCACGCAGCTCCCCAGCTCAGCCCCGCACGGCTGCAGTCACACAGGTTGCTGCTCTACCGCACGCACCTTCCCGTCTGCCCCGCAGCAGGGCGCCCGGCAATGCCGGCAGCTCAGGCTTCTCTCTGGGCACTCGTGCTCCAGGTGGTGCTCCTTTTCACCCAGGCGGACCAGGCCTTTGCATGCAGGACATTCGGTCAGCATGAGCGGGCAGCGGCCTTCGTGGCAGCTCTGGCAACAAAAGGAGAAAGTGTCAGTAGAATTCGCGTGGGACATTCAGAGAGCCACAGCTTCACCGGAGGACACCAGGCGATACAGTGCCGGTTTGGTGTCTGCATGCGGGTCCTGGGTGCCATCCTCCCTGCCTGTCCTGGGGGCGCCCTCTGCAGGTAGCTCTCAGGGCTCCCACAGGTGGCAGGGCAGGAGGAGATTGGTGTCCTCGTCTCCACTCTCTCCGCCCCACCCTGAGCTGAGGAGATGCTCTGCCACGGGGGTCTGTGTGTGGATGCCTTGTCACCGCCAGGCTCCCCTATCTGCCCCCTCAAACAGCCAAGTGCACAATCCCTGCTCTGCACCAGCAGGTCCCTGCCACACACACCAGCTCCTAACCGAGAAAGGAGGCCACGCTCTTGCTCTGATAACCAAGCAGAACACGGTCCAGGCTGAGTCTTGCCAGTCGCAGCCCCATTCTCACTGTAGGTGGGAGGTGTGAAGGGGCAGGGAACACGCACGGGAGATAGCATGAGGGCAGGTGGCCTCTGCCTCCAGCACCAGGAAGCCAGCAAAGGCCTGAGGCACAAGCCCACCAGGCCAAGGTGCCAGGAGCTAGGCCTGGGACAGGCTGGTTCTAGCTGCACAGCACGTGCATTGGAAAGGGCCTAAGCTACAAGGAAGACAGGCGAGGGCCAGTGACACACAGGAAGGTCACTCAGGAGCCCACACGTTCCCACACACTGAGCCACCCATGAGCTGGGCAGAGGCCCTGCCCTCCTGGAGCTGACAACCTGATAGAGTGACCTCTGGAGCCAGAACACCAGGGAAGGCAGGCAGTGGAGGCAGGGCCGGGAAGACACCACAAGATGCAGTCTAGGGAGGCAGGAGCCGGTGCTGCAGGCTAAGTGTCAGGCGAGGCAGAGGACTGTGGACGTCCACAGATGGCCAGGGCGGCAAGGGAAAAGGACACAGAGGGAAAGGAGGCCGCGCCAGCTCCTTGCCACACCCAAGCCAAGAAGAATCTAGAATGTAGGATGCAGAACCCAGCCACCTCTCTGGCCCACTGCTGCCCCAGGCAGGGCTTCCTGGACCATTTTGAGGGCTCTGCCCGGATGTGAGGGGTCGGGACAGCAAGGTGACGGGACGTGGCTGAACCCTCCCAGGACTGCCTGGCAGCCGCGCTTCTCACAGACTCTAAGGTTGGGAAGCCGCGTGGTCACAGGAGGAAGAACGCCCGGGGTGGCAGGCACCACCAAGGTGCTAGGGGAAGGGGAGAGAGGGCCAGACGCAGGACGTGTCTGGGGAGCCACGTGGACCTGCTGGCAGACTCAATGTGCTGCTCACAGGGACACAGAGAAGTCAAGAAGGACTCTCAGGCCTCTGGCCCAAGCCACAGGAGGTCCCGCCTGCCTCCATAAGGGGCCGGTGAGGTGTGGAAATAAAACTAAACAAGGCTTTTTGTTTTGTTTTTTTGAGACAGGGTCTCACTTTGTCACTGATATGGTGTGGCTGTGTCCCCACTCAAATCTCATCTTGAACTGCAGTGCCCATAATGCCCCCGTGTTGTACGAGGGGCCCGCTGGGAGGTCACTGAATCATGGGACGGGTTTTTCCTGTGCTGCTCTCATGACCGTGAGTAAGTCTCATGGCATCTGATGGTTTTATAAAGGGCAGTTCCCCTGCACATGCTCTCTTGCCTGCCGCCATGTGAGACGTGCCTTTCCCCCCCTTTGCCTTCTTCCATGATTGTGAGGCCTCCCTAGTCATGTGGAACTGTAAGTCCATTCAACCTCTTTTTCTTTATAAACTACCCAGTCTCGGGTATATCTTCATAGTAGTATGAAAAATGGACTGATACGGTCAACTAGGCTGGAGTGCAGGGGTGAGAATATAGGTCACTGCAGCCTTGACCACAGCCCCCACATAGCTAGGACTACAGGTACACACCACCACACCCAGCGAAATTTCTTTGTATTTTTGGTAGAGCCATCTTGTGTGTTTTTTTTTTTTTTTTTTGAAATGGAGTCTTGCTCTGTCGCCCAGGCTGGAGTGCAGTGGCCAAATCTCAGCTCACTGCAAGCTCCGCCTCCCGGGTCCACGCCATTCTCTGGCCTCAGCCTCCTGAGTAGCTGGGACTACAGGTACCTGCCACCACGCCCAGCTAGTTTTTTGCATTTTTTTTAGTAGAGACGGGGTTTCACCATGTTAGCCAGAATGGTCTCGATCTCCTGACTTCGTGATCCGCCCGTCTTGGCCTCCCAAAGTGCTGGGATTACAGGCTTGAGCCACCGTGCCCAGCCATTTTTTTGTATTTTTAGTCGAGACAGGGTTTCACTGTGTTAGCCAGGATGTTCTCAATGTCCTGACCTTGTGATCCACCTGCCGCAGCCTCCCAAAGTGCTGGGATTACAGGCGTGAGCCACCGCACCCAGCGGTAGAGCCGTCTTGCCCAGGCTGGTCTTGAACACCTGAGCTCAAGCAATCTGCCCACCTAAGCCTCCCAAAGTACTGGGATTATAGGCATGAACCACTGTGCCCAGTCAGATTTAAACACATCTTTTGAGAGAAGTCTGCTATGACTAGGAATAGAGAAAGGGAATGGAAGTCAAAGGAACATGGAGTTGAAAATCTGCTAAGTTTCTTGAATCATGATAAACATAAAATGCATCATCTTAACCATTTTTAAGTGCACAGTTCTGTAGTATTAAGTACATTTCACTGATGTTACGTAACCATCACCACCATCTACCTCCACAACCCTTTCCATTGTAGAAACCTGAAACCCTATCCCTGGTAAACCCTAACTCCCCATTCCCCTCCTCCAGCCCCCAGCACCATCCCCTGGCTCTGAATTTGACCACTCCGGGGACTCTGTCAGTGAATTCATGCAGTATTTATCTTCCTGTGCCTGGCTTAGCTCACTGAGCACAACCCTAAGTTTTGGGACAGGAGAGACTACAGCACATTCTGTACCGATGGGCGCAGCCCGGAGAGAGGAGGACAACGTGCTGAGAGGAGGGTTCCCAAGAGGCCAGGACAGCAGAGGACCTGGCTGCAGGGCCCTTCATGGGGTGGGGAGTGGGGGTCAGCAGCTCCATGGAAAGCTGGCTACAGCTCAGAAGCCCCACATGAATCAGGAAAGGGTTAATGACACCTCCCCGGAGCGGGGAGACCCTGCTCTGGACAGCACAGGCACTTGGGCTGGCTTCCCTTCAACCTTCCTGGGGAGTGTTCCTCCCAAACCTTCACACAGATGCTGAAACTGCTCCTCAGAGGCGCCCCGGGGTACATGGGCCCAGCCCTCCAAGACCTCCTGTAGCACTGGTCCAAGCTAAGCCTGCTAAAGGAACCAACTCCCTGAACCCGACAGGGCCTTGCACTCTGCTACCCACTGACGGGACAAGACCCGGCCTCGGCCGCACTAGTGTGTAACACGCCACCATCAAGCTGAGTCAAAGAGGAGTCTCAACAACTATTATGGCTTACGAAACAACTATTATGGCTTACGAAACATAAAAACGAATGCACAAATAGTCAGTGTTCTTAGATTTAATTAAAAGACTGTTCTTTAGGCCAGGCACGGTGGCTCACGCCTGTGATCCCAGCACTCTGGGAGGCCGAGGCAGGTTGATCATGAGGTCAGGAGATGTGAGACCATCCTGGCCAGTAAAGTGAAACCCCGCTTCTACTAAAAATACAAAAAATCAGCCAGGCGTGGTGGCGAGCGCCTGTAGTCCCAGTTACTCAGGAGGCTGAGGCAGGAGAATGATGTGAACCCAGGAGGCGGAGCTTGCAGTGAGCCAAGATTGAGCCACTGCACTCCAGCCTGGGTAACAGAGCGAGACTCCATCTCAAAAAAATAAATAAACAAAAAGTAAAAATAAAAAAGACTGTTCTTTAAAACATAATAAAATGGCTGGGCACAGTGGGTTCCCACCTGTAATCCCAGCACTTTAGGAGGCCAAAGTGGGAGGATCACTTGAGCCCAGGAGTTCGAGGCTGCAGCGAGCTAGGATTCCATCACTACATGCTAGCCTGGGCAACAGAGCAAGACTCTATCTCTAAAAATAATAATAATAATAAAATGCTCATAGATGAAATGATATGATATCTTCGTTTGCTTTAAAATAAGCCAGAAAAGAAAAAAATATGTGTCGGGGTTGAAGGGCTGGAAGAAGGCTGGCGAAGGCTGACTGGTGCTGTGGGGCAGCGTGCAGGCCTGTGGGGCAGCAGCATGCCTCTATTCTCAGCCTCACTGCTCAGATGCGCTGCATGCTTGAAATGTCAAAAATAAAATCTTTCTTGACTGGGCATGGTGGCTCACACCTGTAATTCCAGCACTTTGGGAGACCGAGGCGGGCGGATCACAAAGTCAGGAGATCGAGACCATCCTGGCTAACATGGTGAAACCCCCGTCTCTACTAAAAATACAAAAAAATTAGCTGGGCGTTGTGGCAGGTGCCTGTAGTCCCAGCTACTTGGGAGGCGGAGCCAGGAGAATGGCGTGAACCCAGGAGGGGGAGCTTGCAGTGAACCGAGATTGGGCCACTGCACTCCAGCCTGGGTGACACAGCAAGACTGCGTCTCAAAAAAAAAGAAAAAAAAAACACCTTTCTCTTGGGACTTGGTACTTGAAATCCCCAGTGGGACCAGGGATGTCCTGCAGCAGATACATCTACACCAGCACCATCTGTCTCCGTCTTCTCCCCACTCACAGCGGGCACAGTTAAAAAAAATCATTATTTATTCAGCCAGAATTCAAACCAAACATTTGATGCAAATACAGTCGTCATCCCTCTGAATGTCACTAGAATGTCCATGAGGCTGAGCATACTTGGCTTTTCCTGGCCTTTCCGCTGCTCATGCAGCCAGTCTGTGTCCTCTCTGGAAAGTCTCCCTGCACCCCCACCACCCAGCTGCCAGAACGAGTAGCTCCAGGGGCCTGCTGGGGAATTCAGCTCCGCTTTTAGCACTCGGCAAGCACTCCATCAACGTTTACCTAAAGTTTTAAAAATCATTCGATTTGGCCAGGTGCAGTGGCTTATGCCAGTAATCTCAGCACTTTGGGAGGCCAAGGCAGATGGATCACTTGAGGTCAGGAATTC
Organism: Piliocolobus tephrosceles; assembly: GCF_002776525.5. NCBI lineage: Eukaryota > Metazoa > Chordata > Mammalia > Primates > Cercopithecidae > Piliocolobus > Piliocolobus tephrosceles. The sequence continues at coordinate 1,372,757 of NC_045447.1, forward strand.
AAGACCAGCCTGGCCAACATGGTAAAAAACCCCATCTCTACAAGAAATACAAAAACTTAGCCAGGTGTGGTGGCAGGCACCTGTAGGCTGAGGCAGAAGAACTGCTTGAACCTGGGAGGCGGAGGTTGCAGTGAGCCGAGATCGCACCACTGCGCTCTAGCCTGGACAACAGAGCAAGACCCTGTCTCAAAAAAAATAAATAAAAATAAATAAATAAATAAAATCATTCAGTTCCTAGAAAGGCATCACTGCAAAAGACAAACATATTCAAAAGCTAAGCAGGATTTTCCCTTTTCCAACAAAGTTCAGACCATCAAGAAAGAAAAGCAGCCTTAGCCTCAGTACTGTGTTCACAATAAGGCCCCAACTAGCAGCACACTCTGAACCACCTGAGCGCAAAGAGAGGCGACTCTGAGGCACAGCTACACCTGCAGAGCTGGCTCCCAACTGCACAGAGAGGGTTTGATTTCCGTCCCCATGTGTGACATTTACAGCCAGTGAGAGGTTTTATCAATAAAATCAAAGGCCACAGCCAAGCTATTCCAGAGCAGTGCCCGCCCCTCCCACATGACCAAACCCGGCTCCTCTCAGGGACTTTCCAGAGCTCTCAAAGGTGCAGCCAGGGACTTTCCACCCTGCATGACTGCAGGACCGCGTGGCACCCCAGCCCAGGGGCTGGCTATAGTCCCTGGCCCTCAGCCGGAGGCCCTCATAATTGTCACTGTTGCATCCCATGAGCCTGGAGATGGCAGAGACCCCAGAGGACTCAGGGTCTAGTGCAGAGCTGGGAACTATTATCCCACCTGTCCCTCAGGCACCTCTCAGTCCTCTCAAAGGGGTAGCATAGCACCCCTACTCCCTGCAGCCAGCTGGTACCCTGACCCTACCAGGGAGACCCTGACCCTGGGCCACCTCCCCAGGGAGCCGTCTCCCTTGCAGACAGCACTGGGCAATGACCAAGCTGCGCCTCTTTAGAGGAGCAGGGAGTGGGGTGTACAATGCCATGCACCACAGCCGCTCGTGCAGCAGAGCCACACAGGAGCCCAGAAAGCTTTGCATCGCACGTCGTGGCTGCAGGTCTGGCATCTCTGTCCACAGAGGTAGGAGTCTCGCTCCATGTCCAGGACACAATCCCCGGCCTAGGGAGGAAAGCACATCTCGTTCACCCCAGATATAGCTGGGATGGTTCTTCTGAAAAAACGAAACTTGGAGCCCAAAGACCACAAAGCAGAGTCTCAAAAGATCAAGGGAGGCGTGGCCAGGCTCACAGGGCAGGGAGGGGGAGAGGAGAAACCCACAGTAATGCAGGTCCAATTCCAACCCAGCTGGCAACACCCCAGGGTCCAGCTAAGCAGGAGATCCCAGACCCAGCCTGGGCAGGAAGCTCCCTTAAGTGCAGAAGGCCAGGGTTCCGAGTAAACAGCCCTCACAGCCTCACCAACCTGAGGCTGGACTGGATGGCATCAAGGTACCACCTCACTTTGAGATTCCGATCTGACTCAGTGCTCACTGAACAATGACCCCTGCCCTCCATTCTACTTCCTGTGCCTACGGATGTGATGACTCTAGGGGTATCCCCCAAGTGGAATTGCAAAGGGTCTGTCCTTTGGTAACTGGCTCATGTCGCTCAGCACACTGGCCTCAGAGTTTATCCCTGGGGAGTGTGTGTCTGAATCTCCTTCCTTTTTAAGGCTGAATCATATCCCACCGTGTTCACAGATCACACTTCCCATGTTTATCCATCATCCGTGGACACTGGGCTGCCTCTACCTTGGGGCTCTGTGGACAGTGTTACTCCAGGAATCCTGTACAAGGATCCCAGAGAGAAACCTCTTAAAGGGCACTCATTATGACAAGAAGGAAGACTGCGTAACTTGGCAAGCCGTAGCGGCTTTGACTAGCTCTCTCGGCACCTCCTGGCCTCTACACTACAGGTTAAGTTTCCAAATGCCTAAAAGGTGACATGAGAATCACACTGAAATCCCCAATGCGCCAGTGCAGGAACGCAAGCCCGCCTCGCCCAGCACACAGCTCACCCAGTACACAGGGACAAACCATGGCCAACTGAAGTGTAGGCCACTGCCTATGGTGCTGTCACCGCAAGACAAGGGTATCCATTATTTCTGCAATTTCCAGTGTTGACACAATTCAAAATAAGAAATCCTTTGTGGATACAAAAGACACAACAAAAACCCCCACCAAACTTGAAAGCTGCAGGCCCCAGTGCACAGCGATCTCCCCTTCATTCTCAGGAAATGCTACCACTTAGATAACCTTAGATAACCACGGCATTCCCAAGACTCACACAGGCACCTCCAACCCTCACAGCTACCCCACGATGGTAGGATCCTGCACTCCCATTGACAGACAAGAAACCTGAGGCACAGAGAGGGTGAGTACCTTGCCCGAGGTCACACAACCCTAGCTCCACGGTGCAGGTCTGTGCTCTGCACTACTTGTGTTTCTAAATGGACATACTCTAAGGAGCAGCTCCGTCTCTTCCTCCACAGACATTAGATAGGCTTCAGCCCCAGTGAGAACGTGCAGTGCAGGACAAGGTCCCGACCGCTGGGGGAGCGTGGGCAACTCCCGACTGCTGGGCTTCTGTCGCCGTGCCACACGCAGGCATCTTTACCTCATATTCTTTCAGGGTCCCCTTCCAGGTGCACCCATCAATGGGACAGACGGCCGGCAGGCTCTCCACCTCCCTGCGGGCAGCATTATCTGGGAAAGCCTGGGGAGAGGAACATCCCTCAGGTTAAACCTCCTCCCAGTCTCCCTGCTACAACCGAGGAACACAGGCCACGCGTCCAAACCAACCAACACTGCATCACGTCGCCTTCCCAGGCCACTCCAGGAGCAGAGGATGACTCCCTGATTCCATTTTTTTTTTAGACTCACCTTGATGTTAAAGTTTCCAGACCCTAAACTTCCCAAGTCTGCTAAGGGACAACTTCTGGCTGCCCCCTTTTTTTTTTAAGGAGGGGTCTCACTTTGCAACCCAGGTTGGAGTACAGTGGCATGATCTTGGCTCAATGTAACCTCCGTCTCCCAGACTCAAGCGATCCTCCCACTTCAGCCTCCCAAGTGGCTGGGACTATAGGTGTGCGCCACCAAGCCCAGCTAATTTTTTGTATTTCTGGTAGAGATGGGGTTTCACCATGTGGGCCAGGCTGGTCTCGAACTCCTGACCTCATGTGATCCACCCACTTCAGCCCCGCAAAGTGCTGGGATTACAGGTGTGAGACACTGAGCCCGGCCCCTGCTAAGTTTTTTGTTTTTTGTAAAGACAGGGTCTCACTATGTTGCCCAGGCTGGTCTCAAAATCAAACTCCTGGACTCAAGCAATCCCCCTGCCTGGGCCTCCCAAAATGCTGGGATTACAGGTGTAAGACACTGTGCCCAGCCCCACCCATGGTGTTAAAAGAAACTGCTGGGTGCGGTGGTTCAAGCCTGTAATCCCAGCACTTTGGGAGGCCGAGACGGGCGGATCACGAGGTCAGGAGATTGAAACCATCCTGGCTAACACGGTGAAACCCCATCTCTACTAAAAAATACAAAAAACTAGCCGGGCGAGGTGGCGGCGCCTGTAGTCCCAGCTACTCGGGAGGCTGAGGCAGGAGAATGGCGTAAACCCAGGAGGCGGAGCTTGCAGTGAGCTGAGATCCGGCCACTGCACTCCAGCCTGGGCGACAGAGCGAGACTCCGTCTCAAAAAAAAAGGAAATTAAGACATTTTCTGTTCGACATTTTTGGCTTCAAGACATTTTACTTACCGAACTGCTTTCTAAAATAGAAATGCCTTCTTCATATATGCCCTCGTGAACACAGGCAGCACAGTTCTGAGGCCCAGAGCTAGTGGGGAAAAAAGACAAAAAAAAAAAAAAAAAAATCCCACCGTGAAACTTAATGCAAAAAATAAATGAACACCATTTGCTTCAGTTCAAAAACCTACCTCCACACCGCAGTTTCTTTAAACTTTCTCATTGTTAGTGAAACTAACAGCAGGCAAATATTAATGGAACATGTTTTAAACCCCAATATTCACAGGACGATGTTCCTATCGCTCCCCGATTGTGAAGGCGGCACGCCTGAACTGCCAAGGACACTGACTGCAGTAACTCAGGTGCTGCCGGCTCTCCCCACAGGCTGAGCTGCTGCTGACGTGCAGAGGCCACGCCTCTCACACAACTCGCTGCAGGAAAGGCGGCCGTCTCAGCTGCCTAGAGCAGCCAAAAGTGAGCAGTAGGCGGCACTTTAAACCTTCCAGTACTCACGTTAAAAATAATAAAAAGGTGAAATTAACTATAACAATGTATCATATTTAACCCCATGTATCCACAATAGTATTTCAAATTGTTATTTTAAAATTATTAATTTTACATTATTTGTGGTAAACCTCCAAAATCCAGGGAGTATTGATAACTGGAACACATCTAAGCTGGACCCGGCTCTGCCGGGAGCTACCAGGCTGGGCAGCGTGGCTATAAGGCTAGCCTGGCCTGCCTGCCCCTCCTCCCAGCCTGCGGGCCCCATGCACCTGAGGATGCTGGCCAGGCAGAAGGAGCAGTACCGGTGGCCACACTGTGCCTGGAAGGGCCTGCGCAGGACGTTTCCGCAGGCGGAGCACAGGTACTTGGCTTCCAGCTTGGTCCCCAGGAGGGTCTTGGAGAAGCCAGGCTGTAGCAACTCCAAGGAGCCAGGGGGGGTCACGCTAGCTGCAGCCATGAGAGCTGTGACCCCCGCGAACGACCAAGCCCTAAGGAAGAACATGCAGCACGTTACACCTCAATTCCAGAACAGTCCTCGAGAGAAAACCAAACCGATGGTGATCAGTAGCAGGCGATGGTGAGGGGCCGGGTCCCCACTGATCTGCAGTCAAGACTCGGAGAAGCAGAATTGCAGAGCTTTGGGGAGCCTTGGAGACCCTCTAGTCCCATCTCCCGCCGCTAGTACGGAAACTCAGGCTCAGTGAGGGTGGGGACCACATGGCTGGCATCCACATACCCAACCCACAGCTCCACAGAGGCACAGACGCATGGGCTTCCTGTCATGCACAACCCCCTCCCCAGCTAGAGGAACAGGCTGCCTTCCTGTTAACATTAACGGTCAGAGGTTCTCAAGGCTCTAGGCTCTTCGGTCTCCCCCATGGTTCCCACAATAAGCATGTTTTAGAGTGGTGGATGCCTTCTGAAATATATCTTACCAAACCCACTGGGCAGGAGATGCCTGCCTGCCAGCACTCAGGCCCTACAGGCACTCAGGAGAGAGCCATGCCGCCAGACCAGCCCCTAGAGCAGGAGTGCAGCACACCTGGGGTTGGCTAGTGCATTCCCTTTAGCTACCCATGGGTTTCCCCTCACTTCAGATGGTGCACGTGGCCTTCAGAGCCCTCCATGAGCCAGCCCTGCCCTGGCCCCTTGCTGTCCACTAGAACTCAGTCAGCCCCACCAAGGCAGCCACGGCCGGCCTCAGTGCCCGCACCAAGCCCTCCTTCTGCCGCTCTAAGCACCAAGCCACCACAGATGGCCTCAGCCACTCCGTGCCGTGCCCACTTTTCCTGCCTCTCTGGGCATCGTCCAGCCAATCCCTGCACCCCACCCTTCCTTCTGGATTAACTGCGGCTCTTCCTCCCTCAGTGTCCTGGGCAGAGACTCCACCGGGCTCTGCTCTCCTTACAGAGCACCCCCAGGTGGGTTTCCCTCTCCCCTTCCCATCACGGAGCTCCTGTGGTGCAGGAATCCCAGGAAGGGGCCGGATCAGGGTTGGGCTGATGCTGAGGACAGAGGAAGGGAACAATGAGGATGCCTAGACTCATTCACTGGGCAGAATGAGCAGACAATGTGAGCAGTTACCAGGAACACCAAGCGTTTCCTGGAAGTCTCTCTCTCTCTCAATGAACTACAAATCTCACACCTGTAATCCCAGCACTTTGGGAGGCTGAGGTGGGCAGATCATGAGGTCAGGAGATTGAGACCATCCTGGCTAACACGATGAAACCCCGCCTCTATTAAAAATACAAAAATTAGCCGGGCATGGGGGCGGGCGCCTGTAGTCCCAGCTACTCGGGAGGCTGAGGCAGGAGAATGGCGTGAACCTGGGAGGCAGAGGTTGCAGTGAGCCGAGATCACGCCACTGCACTCCAGCCTGGGCGACAGAGCAAGACTCCATCTCAAAAAAAAGGGGGAGACAGGCACTCGGTCCCCGCCAACCCTGTAAGCGGTTTGGGTAAAGCTTGAGTCCAAAGACTTCAAAGCTTCTGGCTGAAGTGAAGTTTGTTCACACGTGCTGGCCCCATCAAGCACAGGGAACTTCCGGGGCACAGACGCCCAAGAGAACAAACTCGAAACACAACCGGACGGCAACCATGGAGCTACCCAAGTAGCAACAGGAAGCTGTGGATTAGAGAGGCAGACCCATGCGTCTCCACAGCCTCATACCTGGAACCAGGGAGAGGCGTGAGGACCCGAACCCCCCCCCCCTTCACAATGGCCTCCAGTGCTTTCTTGCGGTCACCATGGGGGCACGTGTCACCTGATGCTCGCCTGCCACGCTCCGCCTTCAAAAGCAGCCTGAGGGCCAGGGTTAGCTCTAAGTGTGCTCCGTCTCCGTCCAGGCCCCTGAGAGCCCAATGAAAGGGGGTGGGAACTGGGGTCATCTCTCTAGCAGGAAAGCAGTCTTGATTCAGGGAACTGGGGACAGCTAGGGAGGGACTTCCAGGGGGGGGGGGGGGCTCACTCCCAGAAGGGCGACTCCAGGCAGACCAACCTGGGAAAGAGGTGGAGGAAGGACAGCGGTATGGTGTCAGCTGAGATATCCAGCAGGCAGCCCAGGGAGGCAGGGACTGATAGGCAGGCCCCAGCCTGAGGGTGGAGGGCAGCCTCCAGAGTTCTCTCCCCAGAAGGCAAACTGGAGTGGCATTTTATTTACTTAAGGAATGACTTATCAGAACCATTCCTTTTTTTTTTGCCTTAGAGTCTCGCGCGCTGTCACCCAGGCTGGAGTGCAGTGGAGCAATCTCAGCTCATTGCAACCTCCACCTCCTGGGTTCAAGCAATTCTCATGCCTCAGTCTCCCAAGTAACTGGGACCACAGGTACATGCCACCACACCCAGCTAATTTTTTGTATTTTTCAGACGGGGTTTCACCATGTTGACCAGGATGGTCTTGAACTCCTGGCCTCATGTGATCCACCAACCTCGCCCTCCTAATGTGCTGGGATTCCAGGTAGGAGCCACTGTGAATGGTCCATTCCAACATTTAAACAACAAATGCATTTTCCATTTCTTCTCCAGGAAGGATAGTGGATGCTGACTGCTCTGCGCCTGGACAACAGCCCCAAGATGGGGGCCTCGCTGTCCTACTTGAGCCTGAGTGATGCCTCTAGGCAGGCTGTTAGCTCAGCCACAGGTCCTAACACTACATACCTGCTCTGCTGTCTTTCCAAGGCCCAAGTTGCCAAAAGGGTGTCCTGGAAGCCTTGGGTCACTTGCAACCTCAAAGCAGCAGGGACCCACCCAAAAGGCAGAGCAGCAGCAGGAAGGCTGCGGCCACAGCAGTGAGGAAAACGAAGCATCACTGTGTGCCCCTGACACAGCGGTGTGGGTCACCCAGTCCCAGTACTGCTCACCTGAACGGGGCTGACCTCTCCCAGCAGGCCCAGGACCAGCAAGTCTTGGATGGACCCAAGAGGCCAGAACACTGCTGAGGCCCTCCTCTCCTCCTCTCACCTCTGCCCCAGTTGCTGTCCCAGAAAGAGGTCTTCCCAGCTCTCAGGACCGCTCTGCCATTCACCAGGGACTCAGCCAAACCCAGGAGGCTTTCATTTTTCTTGAGAAACAGGCGTCTCACTATGTTGCCCTAGCTGGAGTACACTGACTATTCACAGGCGTGATCACTGCACACTACAGGTTGGAAGTCCTGGGCTCAAGTGATCCTCCTGTCAGTTTCCTGAGTGGCTGGGACTACAGGTGAGCGCACCTCCATGCCCAGCTATCCAGGATGCTTTCTGAGCCCATTCCTTGTCCAATCACAGGCCAATCCCACTGGCTCTGCCTCCACATTGCCAGCACTAGCCCCTTCTCTGGCCCTGACCCTGCTCTCTGCTCCTCCTTCACACCCACACCAATAGGGCACCCCTCACTGAGGGCTCCCCAGGAACATCCTGGGCACTCAGAAGGAAACCTAGCCACTGGGTTTAGGCCCATCTGGCCTTGTCCCCCACCATCCTCATGATGCCCCCAATCCCCCTGCTCTCCTCTGTTCCCTTAACGCCTTTGCCCTGTTTGGAAGAGCCCCCGGTGCTGGTCCCTATGCATCTGCACACCTGCCCCTTGGTAACCCTGAGGTGGGCCTAAGAAGCCTGCGCCCAGGACAAGGCCCAGCAGCCTTCTGAGACTTGCCTCCAGCTCCCATGTAATGTCCCCAGATCTCAAAAAGTGGAAGGACAGTTTACCTGTAAACCCCTGAAAAAGGGCCACAACCGGCCGGGCGTGGTGGCTCATGCCTGTAATCCCAGCACTTTGGGAGGCCAAAGCAGGTGGATCATGAGGTCAAGAGATCAAGACCATCCTGGCCAACATGGTGAAACCCTGTCTCTACTAAAAATACAAAAATTAGCCGGGCATTGTGGTGTGTGCCTGTAATCCCAGCTACTCTGGAGGCTCAAGCAGAAGAATTGCTGGAACCCAGGAAGCAGAGGTTGCAGTGAGCTGAGATCACACCACTTCACTCCAGCCTGGGTGATGCAGCAAGACTCCATTAAAAAAAAAAAAAAAAAAAAAAAAATTGGCCAGGCACGGTGGCTCACACCTATAATCCCAGCACTTTGGGAAGCCAAGGCGGGCGGATCACGAGGTCAGGAGTTCGAGACTAGCCTGACCAACAGGGTGAAACCCCATCTCTACTAAAAATACAAAAATTAGCCGGACGTGGTGGCCCATGCTTGTAATTCCAGCTATTCAGGAGACTGAGGCAGGAGAATCACTTGAACCCGAGAAGGAGAGGTTGCAGTGAGCCGATATCACACCACCACACTTCAACCTGGCCACTGCAGCGAGACTCGGTCTCAAAAAAAAAAAAAAAAGAAAACAAACAGTAATAAAGAAAAAGGGTCACTACCACACGGATCCCGAATGGGAGGTGCTTTTTAACTCAGAAAAACTTAGGCCCTAAGACAACCACCCTCAGCTCCTTCTGCAAACATTCCCCAAAGCTTCCTTGACCTAGCTCACCAACAGAAGCACGTTCCAAGTGTCTTCCCCCAATGGTGCGCCAACCCTGCAGACCCATGGGGCCAGCCCCTCTCATCCTCCACAGGAGAGACACGTGGACTGCCAAAACTGACGCCATGTATGGGAGAGGGGAACGCACAGGCAGCGACCTCATCCCTGAGCTGCACTCACTGGCCTGAATAGGGCTGACTCTTGAGAAACTGTGACAAGACTGACTGTCAGTCACCTCTCTGCCCCGCAAAGCCAGCAGTGGTGTGTTTTCAATCCCTGCTTCTGAATCTGTAATTTAGTGAGACCTTGCATTCATGTGGTACTTCGGAGTTCAGAAAACATGCTTATAACCTAAACTTACTCCTCCAACCACCCAACAGAGGGGATGCTGGGGCTCTGCCTGCCCAGTACTCAAGGTCCCTTGGTGGGGAGGCCACACCTGTTTCTCCCTCTTTCTCGAAGGTAGGTGCACCTGCTCCTGGGGGCAGCAGAGCTTATGCGGATGTTCCAGAGCTCACAGATGCACACCAGCCGTGGCAAACTGAGGTGGGAGCCTGCTCACCAGGACTGCACCCTCAGCAGGCGTTTATCATGACACGTGGAGACGTGCTACATACACATATATCACTAAAACCAAAGGTTCACAGAACTATACTTAGTCTTCTGAGAGGCATTCTGAGTGTTCTATTTTCTTTCTTCTGTTCTGATCAGAAGCTATTACATTGATTTCATGAGCCACTAATGGTTTATTGATTTATTTCTGTTTTTTTCTGAGACAGAGTCTCGCTCTGTTGCTCAGGCTGGAGTGCAATGGCGTGATTTAAGGTACAACTGCCACCTCCCAGGTTCAAGCGACTCTCCTGCCTCAGCCTCCTGAGTAGCTGGGACTACAGACACCTGTCACCACGCCTGGCTAATTTTTGTATTTTAGGAGACAGGGTTTCACCATGTTGGCCAGGCTGGTCTCGAACTCCTGACCTCAGACAATCCGCCCACCTTAGCCTCCCAAAGTGCTGAGATTACAGGCATGAGCCACTGTGCCCAGTTGAGCCACTAATGGTTTAAAAAGGTTTAATGGTTTTAAAAGTGGCTTCTAACCCACTTTGGACAAAGCAATTTTCTATTTTTAAATATCATTAGTTTTTAAGCCACATTTTTTTTTTCTTTTGAGACAGAGTCTCGCTCTGTCGCCCAGGCTGGAGTGCAGTGGCGTGATCTTGGCTCACTGCAACCTCCGCCTCCCAGATTCATGCCATTCTCCTGCCTCAGCCTCCTGAGTAGCTGGGACTACAGGCACCTGCCACTACATCCAGCTAATTTTTTGTATTTTTTAATAGAGACTGGGTTTCACCGTATTAGCCAGGATGATCTCGGTCTCCTGACCTCAGGTGATCCACTCGCTTCGGCCTCCCAAAGTGCTGAGATTACAGGTATGAGCCTCCATGCCCGGCTTTAAGCCACATTCTTTAGGACAAAATCCTATTTTATACTTGTTATAAGATGTTAAATAGGATATAAAATGTGAAGAACTCTATGAGTGCAGTCATGTTAGTGTAGAATGGGGCAAGGTAAAATAAAGGATCGTTTTGCTAAGGTAGACAGATTCAGTGGGCCGGGCGCGGTGGTCACGCTTATAATCCCAACACTTTGGGAGGCCGAGGTGGGTGGATCACGCAGTCAGGAGATCAAGACCACCGTGAAACCCTGTCTCTACTAAAAATACAAAAAATTAGCTGGGTGTGCTGGTGGGCGCCTGTAGTCCCAGCTACTCAGGAGGCTGAGGCAGGAGAATGGCGTGAACCCGGAAGGTGGAGCCTGCAGTGAGCTGAGATCGCGCTGCCACTGCACTCCAGCCTAGGCAACAGAGCGAGACTCCATCTCAGAAAAAAAAAGATTCAGGAGGCCGGGCGCAGTGGCTCAAGCCTTTAATCCCAGCACTTTGGGAGGCCAAGACGGGCGGATCACGAGGTCAGGAGATCGAGACCATCCTAGCGAACACGGTGAAACCCCGTCTCTACTAAAAAATACAAAAAACTAGCTGGGCGAGGTGGCGGCGCCTGTAGTCCCGGCTACTTGGGAGGCTGAGGCGGGAGAATGGCGTAAACCCGGGAGGCGGAGCTTGCAGTGAGCTGAGATCTGGCCACTGCACTCCAGCCTGGGCGACACAGCGAGACTCCGTCTCAAAAAAAAAAAAAAAAAAAAAAAGATTCCGGATGAGCCTTCTCTTTTTTCACAATGTCACTGAAGAGTGTCCTGGCCCATCTTTCAGACTTTTTTTCTTTTCATATCGACATTCCTCCCAAATGTGCTCTTGAAGGTGGAGAGACAGAGGTGTACCTTCCCTGCCTTAGGCATGCCTGTCAGACACAAAAGAACCACAAAAATGAGCCAGGCGAGGTGGCTCACACCTGTAATCCCAGCACTTTGGGAGGTGAGGCAGGCAGATAGCTTAAGCTCAGAAGTTTAAGACCAGCCTGGGGAACATGATGAAACCCTGTCTCTACCAAAAACACAAAAAAATGGCTGGGCGCGGTGGCTCATACTTGTAATCACAGCACTTTGGGAATGCGGAGGTGGGTGGATCACCTGAGGTCAGGAGTTCAGGACCAGGCTGGCTAACACGGTGAGATCCTGTCTCCACTAAAAATACAAAAAATTAGCCAGGCATGGTGGTGCAAGCCTGTAATCCCAGCTACTCCAGAGGCTGAGGCAGAAGAATCGCTTGAACTTGAGAGGCAGAGGTTGCAGTGAGCTGAGATCGTGCCACTGCACTCCAGTCTGAGCAAGAGTGATCCTCTGTCTCAAAAAAAAAAAAAAAACGAAAAAACAAATCTAAAAATACAAAAAATGAGCCAGGTGTGATGGCATGCATGTGTGGTCACAGCTACTCAGGAGGCTAAGGTGGGAGGATCACCTGAGCCTGGGAGGAGGAGGTTGCAGTGAGTTGAGATTCACAACACCGAGCATGGCCTCCATCCCCGGCAGACGCTCCTCACACACAGAGCCTCACGTGGCCATCATGACGTCCCGACACAGCTGGAAGGTCAGGGATCATTATTCCTGTTTCCAAATGAAAACACAACACCAGACAGCCAGGCCACGGCAGGCATCCTGGTCGAGGGCTCCTGAGGTCCCACTGATGCCCGCACTGCGCTCTGGGGTTCTTTGTGCTTAGCGATTCCTTAAACATTTTATTTGAATCTCATTCATAAATATATTTTAAGAACTAATGAAAAGCACCACGAAGGCTCAAAAGTGCTACACCAAGATTTTAGCACTCTGACAGTGCCCCAATTTGCTCACACGTTGGAATCCAACTTCCGCTGTGCCTAGCACGTCCCAGAATCTCCTCCGGCTTAGACTCGGAGCTCTCAGTGGCCTACACAGGAGGCAGGAGGGACTGAACTGAATACCATGGTCACCTAAACCAGACACATAGACTGAGACCTGGTGCGTGGCCAGACAGCCTGGGCTGCTCTTGCTTTCTGTACGTGTCATAAGAGATGTGAGGGGTCAGATAGGAGTGATTCCATCTGGGAACAATGTGCTGCTGGTTTTTTCAAGCTTTCAAATCAGTTTTACTTTAAAACTCCCAATTTTATCATGTAAGTCGGCTAAAAACCAAAGTGCCACCCCTGCGGTGACCCACTGAATGAGTGTGCCGGACGAATGTGCGGGGGGGACACAGACACGCGGTGACCAACTGAACGAGCGTGTGGGGAGGACTCTCACACACGCGGTGACCGACTGAAGGAGCGTGCGGGGGGGACTCACACATGCGGCAACTGACTGAACGAGTGTGCGGGGGGGCCACACACGCAGTGACTGACTGAACAAGTGTGCGGGGGGATTCACACACGCGGTGACCGACTTAACGAGCGTGTGGGGGGGACACACGCGGCAACCGACTGAACAAGTGTGCAAGGAGGACTCACACACGCAGTGACCGACTGAACGAGCGTGCGGGGGGGACACACACGCGGTGACTGACTGAACGAGCATGTGGGGAGGACTCTCACACACGCGGTGACTGACTGAACGAGCATGCGGGGAGTACACATGTGGTCTACTGAACGAGCATGCGGTGGGGACACTCATACATGTGGCGACTGAACGAGCATGTGGGGGGGCCACACGCGGTGACCGACTGAACGAGCGTGCGGGGGGGACACACACGCGGTGACCGACTGAACGAGCGTGCGGGGGTTACACATGAGGTGACCGACTGAATGAGCATGCGGGGGGGACTCACACACGCAGTGACTGACTGAACGAGCGTGCAGGGGGACTCACACGCGTGGTGACCGATTGAACGAGTGGGGGGGACACACACACGTGGCAACTGACTGAACAAGTGTGCAGGGAGGACTCACACATGCGGTGACCGACTGAATGAGTGTGCGGGGGGGCCACACACACGGTGACTGAACGAGTGTGCGGGGGAGGGACACACACGAGGCGACTGCCTGAACGAGTGTGCAGGGAGGACTCTCTCACACGTGGTGACCGACTGAATGAGTGTGCAGGGGGGACTCTCACATAGGCGGTGACCAACTGAACAAGTGTGCGGGGGGGCGGACTTTCACACATGCAGGGACCGACTGACATGGTAGCTTGCACCTGTAATCCCAGCTACTTGGGAGGCGAAGGTTGGAGGATCACTTGAGGCCAGGAGTTCGAGACCAGCCTGGGAAACATAACAAGACCTCAGGTATAAAAATAAAATAACAAAAAAGTTAAAATTACAAAGAAATGTCAAGAACAGGTTTTAAGGTCAGGCGTGGTAGCTCATACCTGTAATCCCAGCACTTTGGGAGTGCAGAGGAGGGTGGATCACCTGAGGTCAGGAGTTCGAGACCAACCTGAACAAAGTGGAGAAACCCTGTCTCTACTAAAAACACAAAAATTAGCCAGGCATGGTGGGTGCCTATAATTCCACCTACTTGGGAGCCTGAGGCAGAAGAATCGTTTGAACCTGGGAGGCAGAGGTTGCAGTGAGCCAGAGATCACGCCACTGCACTCCAGCCTGGGCAACAAGAGCGAAACTCTGTCTCAAAAAAGAAAAAAAAAAGGCCGGGCGCAGTGGCTCACACCAGGTGACAGAGCGAGACTCCATCTCAAACAAACAAACAAACAAAAAAAGAAAAAAAAAAACACGTTTTAATATAAAAAGGCCCCTCCGCGGTGGCTCATGTCTGTAATCACAGCACTCTGGGAGGCCGAGGTGGGCAGATCACGAGGTCAGGAGATCAAGACCATCCTAACACCGTGAAGCCCCGTCTCCACTAAAAAAACAAAACATTAGCCGGGCGTGGTGGCGGGCGCCTATAGTTCCAGCTACTCGGGAGGCTGAGGCAGGAGAAGAGCGTGAACCCAGGAGGCAAAGGCTGCAGTGAGCCGAGATCGCGCCACTGCACTCCAGCGTGGGGACAGAGCAAGACTCCCCTCCACAGGAGAGTGGGGGGCATCTGGCACCCTTGTTGCTAATGGGGCTGAGCTGTGTGTTCCCTTCACAACGGGGCACCCTCACAAGAAATCACAGAGGCCTTCACTAAGCTGGAGTCATCAGGCAGCTGACACCTGACATCCTGATTCTGGTGTGTGAACATGGTTTGGTGGCATCGGTGACTCTCAAAAGGACAAGCTGTATTATTACACAAGTCAAACGCCGCCCAAACCATGACACCAAATCAGATATGGGTGCAACCTGGCCGCCGCAGGGGTCATCTCGTCACTGCAAACGCTTACGTTCAACCCAGATCTTACCCTCTCACAGGCAGACTCCAAGATGCCCCAAATGCTGGAGATTCAAACTTCCTCGATTCACGTCTCCACCCACAGTGCACGACTGCTTCATACAATACTGAACTTCACATAAGAGCTCACTGGGTGGCAGCCGATTCTAACCCACTTCTATAAAAGCCCATGTGAACATTGATCTGGAACACTGATCTGCATGCAGCCATGAATACGAGGCCCTCCAAATATTCGAAGTTCACTTTAAAATTATAATTTCATGGCCAGGTGCGGTGGCTCTTGCCTGTAATCCCTACACTTTGGGAGGCCGAGGAGGGTGGATCACCTCACGTCAAGAGTTTGAAACCAGCCTGGCCAACATGATGAAACCTAATCTCTATCAAAAATACAAAAATTAGCTGGGCGTGGTGGCGGGCACCTGTAATCCCACCTACTCGGGAGGCTGAGGCAGGAGAATCACTTGAATCCACAAAGCAGAGGCTGCAGTGAGCCGAGATCGCACCTCTGCACTCCAGCCTGGGCAACAAGACCAAAACTGTCTCAATAAATAAATAAATAAAATTACAATTTTATATGTAACCCCATCTTTTTCAGGCTCAACATAATACCAAATAGAAACTCGGTAACAGCCTAAACTCCTAACAATTGTTTATACGAAAGTATCAGAAGCAAGCGTTGCAGGAGAGGAGCTCTTGAATCTTACAAGTGTTCACACATTAATACATTTAGTTTCTCGTATTAAAAACTAGAGCTGTTAACACGGAGAGAGATTGAGTTACAGTGCAGTAATTCCGTCCCTTCAAAATCATGTGAGCAGGGTCCGTTCTCAGTCCTAGTTTCCCTTCACTTGACCCAGACAAAACTCCCTCCTCCTCCGAGCCCCGTCTTCACTGGCTGCCAGACACCCTGCCTGCTGTCTGCCCTACACCGAGTGTGCGTCTGGTGCTCTTCTGCACTAACTGTCAGCCCTCAGGGCCTCAAAATGCCAACTCCAAAATACCCAGCTCTGGCCCTGACCGTTCCCCTGACCCCAGGCTGCACATCTGGCCGCCTCCCGAGAGGCCATGGGCGCTGTGACTCCTTCATCTCGGCCTAGGAAGCACCAGCCTTCAGCTGCTCAGGCCAGATTCTTGCAGACATTCCAACCCTTTTTTCTCCGCTCTACCTTCCACAAACATCCCCTGCCAATCCCAGGACCAGGCCCAGGCCCTGGGCCCGGCCCTAGCTCCTTGCTACCCACGACCCTCCCTCCCAGCAGCCAGAGGGACTTTTTCACCCAGGCTCAGCCGGGGTCTCCCCAGCCACTCAGCAGGAAAGCAGCAGAGTCGGCTCCGCCCCCAGCCTCACCGGTCTTCCCCGAACCCCGGCTGGGGGCGCGAGCAGCCTCAGGGGTCGGAGGCGCCCCTGACCCGCCCGGGCACGCAGTCGGGTGGGGGTGCGGGGATTCGGGGACACGAGGGGCCCACACCTGAGCGTGGAGGAGGCGACAGGGCGCGGGGGAGCGGCGGACCTGGGGCGAGGCAGGGCCGGGTGGGCCGCCCACGGGCCTCAGTGGGGGCTGGGAGCCGCGACCCCGCGCGAGACCCGGGACTGTGCCCCGACGCTGCTCCGAGGACAGCCGCGCGCGTTCCCGAACTTTCCCGCGCCAGCCCCGCTCCGACTTGGTTTCCGGCCCAGCCGCTCAGAGAAATCCCCTCGGACTGGCCCCGCCCCCTCCCGCGGCCTCTCCCGCCCCCGCTCCCGCTCCGGCTCCGGCCGGGAGTCTCCCTGAGAGGTGCCCACGCCTGCGCCCGATCCCGCAACCGACCCCGCGCCCGCGCCCGCGCCCGCGCCCGACCTCGTCCCCGACCCCGCAATCGCCTCACCCAACGGTCGCGGCGCGCCCGGAACTAAGGGCCCGCCCAGCCACCGCCCCCAACGCCGCCGCCACCGCCGCTCCGCCGAGGGGGGCCTGACGGACGGACACGGAAGCCAACCAGCGAGCCCCAGGAAGCTGTAGCGAGCGCCATTGGCCAGGTCCGCCTGAGCGTGCCTGACGGACTAATGCGGGGGCCAACCAGCGAGCCCGCCGGGCCGCAGCGGGCGCCGATTGGTCGGCGCTGAGACGGCGTGGGTACCTAAGTCGCCCTCTGCTTCCTTGCAGAGCGCGCCGGAGCGCTGGTTCGGGCGCCGGTTCGGGCGCTGGTTCGGGGAGCTGTTGTAGAGCTGCGCCGTGGGGTCCTTGTTAATTGGGTCCCTTTCCCAGGTGCGGCGAGACAGTGAGGTTCTTGCTTCCCCTCCCGTGGGCCCCGTGCGGACACCCCTGCCGCACACCCGAGAGGTGAGCCGGGAGCCCAGGCCGGGCGGCACCGGTTCCCACGAGGCGCGCGTCGCGGGACGCGGGGCCCTGGCGGGGCGGCCTCGACCTGCCGGACACCTGCGGGTCCCTCTGCCTACCCTGGTGCCGGGCTTAGAGCGGGGCCTCAATTTGGGTTACATTTATGAAAAACAGGACCAAAAGAATACTGCACGCTTAAGTAAGGTATTAAGGATATGAGTCTCCTTTTGGGTTGAGGTAATGCTCCGGAACCAGACAGTGGTGACGGCCGCCCAACATGGCCGGTGTGCTAATCCACTGGGTTGTGCACTGTATTATTATTTTTTTGAGACGGAGTTTCGCTCTGTCGCCCAGGCAGGAGTGCAGTGGAGTGCTCTCGACCCACTGCAACCTCCGCCTCCCAGGTTCAAGCGATTCTCCTGTCTCAGCCTCCCATGTAGCCGGGATAACAGGCGCCCGCCACCAAGCCTGGCTAATTTTTGTATTTTTGGTAGAGACGAGGTTTCACCATGTTGGCCAGGCGGGTCTTGAACTCCTGACCTCAAGTGAAAACACAACCTATGACCTCCAGACACTCAAACGAAAACAGTGGCCTTGGCGGCCAAAACGGGCTGCCCTAGGAGTCCTGTGTCCTGCATGGGGGAGGCGGCACCGTCATCTGCTCAGGAGAACGGGAGCTGCAGCAGGTTCTCTCTGGCGGTACACACCACCTCCTCTCCAGCCAGCTTTTGGTGAAATGGAGACGTTTCTCCCCGCTTTGCAGAGAAGGAAACGTTCGCAGAGGTAAGTCTACTCCAAGCATTCACACCCTGAGACCACGGGACTGCTCAAAGATGGAATACACTGCAAAACAGGGCAGGCTCTCAAGTTACATAATTTACGCAGGCCACGCTGTGTCCCCAGGCACCAATGCCACATTTCATACATGTTACTTGGTTTGCAGTTGGAATTCCCCTCCCCTAAACCCACATTCCTGGGACTGCAAGGCCTTCAGATGGAACTCAGGAAGCCATTGGAGTCCATCAACGTCATCGCCCCTGAGTTTGCTGCAGGCAGCCATGGAAACCTTCCAAGTCCGCACCTGCAGGCTCAGTGAGGTTGCATTCAAGCCCAGTAACTGAGCTCTGAGATGTGAGGAGGCTTCTCCTCCTGGCTGCACCTGGGAGGCTCAAAGCTGTCCTGAGACTGCAGCAGCCAAATCAGAATGAAAAAGGGTTCATGCGGTGGCTCATGCCTATAATCCCAGCACTTTGGGAGGCTGAGGTGGGAGCACTGCTTGAGCCCATGAGTTCGAAACCAGCATGGGCAGCATGGCGGAACCCCATCTCTACCAGTAAAAGGAAAAAAAAATTAGCTGGTTGTGGTGCTGCACACCTGTAGTCCCAACTACTTGGAAGGCCGTGACAGGAAGATGACAGAAGCCCAGGAGGTGGAGGTTGCAGTGAGCTGTGGTTGCACCACTGCACTCCAGCCTGCGCGATAGAGTGAGACCCTGTATTTTTTTTTTTTTTTTTTTGAGACGGTGTCTTGCTCTGTCCCCAGGTTGGAGTGCAGTGGCGCAATCTCGCTCACTGCGACCTCTTCCTCCCGGGTTCAAGCAATTCTCCTGCCTAAGCAAGCCTCCAGAGTAGCTGGGACTACAGGCGCACACCGCCACGCCCGGCTAATTTTTTTTGTGTTTTAGCAGAGACAGGGTTTCACCGTGGTGCCCAGGCTGGTCTCGAACTGAGCTCAGGCAATCTGCCTGCCTCAGCCTCCCAAAGTGCTAGGATTACAGGCCTCAGCCGCCACGCCTGGCCGACCCTGTCTCTTTTAAAAAAGAAAAAACAGGGCCGGGCGCGGTGGCTCAAGCCTGTAATCCCAGCACTTTGGGAGGCCGAGACGGGCGGATCACGAGGTCAGGAGATCGAGACCATCCTGGCTAACACGGTGAAACCCCATCTCTACTAAAAATACAAAAAAACTAGCTGGGCGAGGTGGCGGGCGCCTGTAGTCCCAGCTACTCCGGAGGCTGAGGCAGGAGAATGGCGTGGACCCGGGAGGCAGAGCTTGCAGTGAGCTGAGATCCGGCCACTGCACTCCAGCCTGGGCCACAGAGCGAGACTCCGTCTCAAAAAAAAAAAAAAAAGAAAAAACAGGCACAGCGGCTCACGCTTAATCCTAGCACTTTGGGAGGCCAAGGCAAGCAGATCGCCTGAGGTCAGGAGTTTGAGATCAGCCCGGCCAACATGGTGAAACCCTGTCTCTACTAAAAAAAATACAAAAAAGGCACGGCACAGTGGCTCATTTTTGTAATCCCAGCACTTTGGGAGGCTGAGGCAGATGGATCACCAGAGGTCAGGGGTTCAAGGCCAGCATGAACATTGTGAAACTCCCGTCTCTACTAAAAAAAATTTAAAAGGGGGCCAGGCATGGTGGCTCACGCTTGTAATCCTAGCACTTGGGAGGCCGAGGCGGGCGGATTAAGAGGTCAGGAGTTCGAGACCAGCCTGGCCAACACAGTGAAACCCCATCTCTACTAAAAATACAAAAATTAGCTGGGCGTGGTGGCACTTGCCTATAATCCCAGCTACTCAGGAGGCTGAGGCAAGAGAATCGTTTGAACCCGGGAGGCAGAGGTTGTAGTGAGCTGAGATCGTGCCATTGCACTCCAGCCTGGGTGACAGAGCTAGACTCCATCTCAAAAAAAAAAAAAAAAAAATACAGAAAAGGCCCAGCACAGTGGCTCATGTTTGTAATCCCAGCACTTTGGGAGGCTGAGGCAGGTGGATCACCTGAGGTCAAGGGTTCAAGACCAGCCTGGCCAACATGGTGAAACCCCGTCTCTACTAAAAATACAAAACTTAGCTGGGCATGGTGGTGGGCGCCTGTAATCCCAACTACTCAGGAGGCTGAGGCAGGAAAATCGCTTGAACCTGGGAGGCAGAGGTTGCAGGGAGCCAAGATCGCGCCACTACACTCCACCCTGGGTGACAGAGCAAGACTCCATCTGAAAGAAAAAAGGAGTTCATCTGTTTTGGGGAGGGGTTCACCTGTTTTAGGACACTCTACTTCCTTCAGGATAATGGGAAAGTCATTCTAACAGCTTTCAGACAGTGGCCTCCAACTTGGGGTGACACACCTCACTGGTCCTGGATGATGACAGTGTTGAAGGGCTGAGTCTGAGACCACCTCAGCCCCACCCCAAGTCCAGAAAAGGTTTTCCAAGCTTGGCAAATGACCACAGCCCTCAAGAGCTGGCAGTGACCAGGATGACTGTGCCGCCCAGTCTCAGAGGACTTGTCCCAGTGCTGCTCTCATGAAAATGCCTTTGTTGAGCCGGGCGCAGTGGCTCAAGCCTGTAGTCCCAGCACTTTGGGAGGCCGAGACAGGCGGATCACGAGGTCAGGAGATCGAGACCATCCTGGCTAACACGGTGAAACCCCGTCTCTACTAAAAAATACAAAAACCTAGCCGGGCGAGGTGGCGGGTGCCTGTAGTCCCAGCTACTCGGGAGGCTGAGGCAGGAGAATGGCGTAAACCCGGGAGGCGGAGCTTGCAGTGAGCTGAGATCTGGCCACTGCACTCCAGCCTGGGCGACAGAGCGAAACTCCGTCTCATGAAAAAAAAAAAAAAAAAAAAAAGCCTTTGTTTATTTTAGATTGCTCTGTTTCCAGAAGATTGGCACACACACTTAAAAAAACCAAAAACAAACAAACAAAAAAACTGGCTGGGTGTGGTGGCTCACACCTGTAATCCCAGCACTTTGGGAGACTGAGGAGGGCAGATCACCTGAGGTCAGGAGTTCAACACCAACCTGGCCAACATGGTGAAACCCTATCTCGACTAAAATACAAAAACTATCTGGGCATGGTGGCACGCCTGTAATCCCAGCTACTTGGGAGGCTGAGGCAGGAGAATTGCTTGAACCTGGGAGGTGGAGGTTGCAGTGAGCCAGGAGTGTGCCACTACACTCCAGTCTGGGCAATACAGCAAGACTTTGTCTCAAAAATAATAATAATAATAATATTGATTGTGATGACAGGCCTGCAAGGCATAGGAAGTTGATACCAGCCTGACTGAGAGGCGGAGGTACACTGATTGGGAAGTGCCTCCCCACCCCCCACCAGCTTGGAAGCTGTGACACCTTGGCCTGGGGACTCACCTCATTTGCTGGCTGGAAAGGGGTGACTCACTCTGGCCATGGCGCAGCTCAGGGGATTCCCGCGTGGGCTCCTTCCTGCGGAAAAGAAAGCAAAAGTCAGCCACCCAGGCCTCCAGCAGGGGCAGGGGGTGGAGATGCCCCTGGGCAGTCTCAGGAGAGGCCCCAGCGTCCTCCCACTGCCTGAGGGCTGAGGTTGCAGGAGCAAGAAGGAGGGCAGCAGTTGGAACCTGGAGATGGACACATACAGCTGCTATCCTGGTCTCCGTGTCCTGACTGGAGGGTACCAGTGTCCCTGGAGGGGCGGCCTGACCATGGACCAGAGCAGATGCTGCTGTGGACGCCAGGCACTCACTGACCTGGCCAGGGAGGACCCCACAGCTGCCCACTGGGCCTGCAGAGCACGGGGGGTAAGGGGCCACCGTGCCACTGGCGTCTGCCCTCTGTGCCCAGCAGGGCTCTGTGGATGCTTCTGAAAGCCAGTGGCTGCGTCTGCCCTCTGCACCCAGCAGGGCTCTGTGGATGCGTCTGAATGCCAGCAGCTGCCTGGCTTCCCTTGGGCGTGGTTGGCGCCCTCGAAGGCTCACACCTCATGTCCTTTTACTCAGGTCTTGCGACGACAGAGCCCAGCTTGCAGACAGAGCCAGGAGGCAGAATGTCCGAGCTGGGCCCCCTACAAGACCGTGAACAAGGGACACCCTTGTGTGCCTGGTGATGTCCCCAGGGGAAGTGCCCACCTCAAATAGCCGCAGTCCACTTGCTCACACCGAGAGCTTGCCTCTTTTTTTCAGACGTTTGCAGGTCAGCCTTGTGCGGCAGCCTCTGAGGGAAGCTGGTTTCACTCTCACTCTGTAGTCACCTGACAGGAGTGTTTCCAGGAAGGCAGCTGCAGTTCTGGGCTAGAGTCCCCTGCACCAGCGCCAGCCCTAACCCTGGCCTCACCCCCTCAGGCCAGTGCACAGGGCACAGAGGCTCCCTCCTCATCAGCTCCGCAGGGGGCCTCCCCCAGGGCAACCCTTGATAAAAGGAAAAAGGCCTGGGGAGGGGTGGGACCTGGAGGCAGCTTTGCCTCCACGCCAGACAGTGGGGAAGCTCTTGTCCTCCAACTGGCGTAGAACCTTGGGGAGAATCTGAAGCCCGCCTGTCCAGGGCAGGCCCGGGGCTGGCTGCAGCCAGGAGACCCTTGAGCACGTGAGCTTGTGCTGTCACACAGCTGACTCCGTGCCAGCAACCGTGGGAAAGAATGGATTTCTGTCTGCTTGTGTTTTCTGTGAACTTGGGAAGGACACACAAGAAAGTAATAAAAGATTCATGCCTGTAATCCCAGCACTTTCGGAGGCTGAGGCTGGAGATCACTTGAGCTCAGGAATTCAAGACCAGCCTGGGCAATATAGCGAAAGCCCCGTCTTTACAAAAAATGCACAAATTAGGCCAGGTCTGGTGGTTCATGCCTGTAATCCCAGCACTTTGGGAGACCGAGGTAGGTGGATCACCTTAGGTTGGGAGTTCGAGACCAGCCTGACCAACATGGAGAAACCCCATCTCTACTAAAAATACAAAAATTAGCTGGACATGGTGGTGCACACCTGTAATCCCAGCTACTTGGGAGGCTGAGGCAGGAGAATCGCTTGAACCTGGAAGGCGGAGATTGTGGTGAGTGGAGATTACACCATTGCACTCCAGCCTAGGCAATAAAAGCCAAACTCTGTCTCAAAAAAAAAAAAAAAAAAAATAGCTGGGCATGATGCAATGGCACAATCTCAGCTCACTGCAACCTCTGCCTTCCTGGTTTAAGTGATTCTCCTGCCTCAGCCTCCCAAGTAGCTGGGATTACAGGCACATGCCAGCACACCCGGCTAATCTCGAACTGGTCTCAAACGCCTGACCTCAAGTGATCCTCCCACCTTGGCCTCCCAAAGTGCTGGGATTACAGGCATGAGCCACCGCGTCCTGCTATAATGGATGTTTTCTAACCACGTGTAGTGGTATGCACCTGTAGTCCCAACTACTTGGAAGGCTAAGGCCGGAGGATGGCTTGAGCCCAGGAGTTCAAGGCTATTGTGAGCTATTACTGTGCCACTGTACTCTAGTCTGTATGACAGAGCGATATTCTGTCCCTACCAAAAAAAAAAAAAAGTAATGGATTTTTTTTTTTTTTTTTTTTTTTTGAGACAGAGTCTTGCTCTGTTGCCCAGGCTTGAATGTAGTGGCATGACCTCGGCTCGCTGCAACCTCTGCCTCCCAGGTTCAAGCAGTTCTCCAGCTTCAGCCTCCTGAGTAGCTGAGACTACAGGTGTGAGTCATCATGCCTAGCTAATTTTTTGTATTTTTAGTAGAGATGGGTTTTTGCCATGTTGGCCAGGCTGGTCTCAAACTCCTGGCCTCCCACTTCATCCAGCTAATTTTTTTTTTTTAGTTTGCAGTAGAGATGGAGTCTTAACTGTGTTGCCCAGGCTGGTCTTGAATTCCTGAGCTCAAGCAGTCCTTCTGCCTTGGCCTCCCCAAGTCCTGGGTTACAAATGTGAGCCACTGCCTGGCCAACATATTGTTTTTTTTTGTTTTGTTTTTGTTTGTTTGTTTGAGACGGAGTTTCGTTCTTGTTGCCCAGGCTGGAGTGCAATGGTGAGATCTCAGCTCGCTGCAACCTCCGCTTCCTGGGTTCAAGCGACTCTCCTGCCTCAACCTCCCAAATAGCTGGGATTACAGGCACCTGCCACCACACCCAGTGATTTTGTATTTTTAGTAGAGATGGAGTTTCACCATGTTGGTCAGGCTGGTCTCAAACTCCTGACCTTAGGTGATCCACCTGCCTCGGCCTCCCAAAGTGCCAGGATTATAGGCGTGAGCCAAACCTATTGGTTTTTCGTATTAATTAACGATAACATTGTAGTCCAGTTTCTGGCTTTGAGTTTTAACATCTACAAGCTTGACAGCTTTGTCAAAATTGATCTTTTTCTTGTTGTCATGATGCTCCAGCTATGTTTATCCACCTATTTTTCCTCATGGTCAATCAGAAAACACTTTTTATTCCATTGAATTTTGAAAATTGTTTTTCACGTAAAGCCATAGATACACAAAGTTAGGAAGAAGCTTGACCACAGAACATAATGTTTGGTTTATAAAACTTCCACTTCACAGGACATTCTAGACGCTGTGATTCTGTGTCTTTTTTTTTTTTAAAGGTGATCCTAGTGACATTCAGATCTCTCTGCAGTCAAAATAATTGTAAATTCAAATGAAAACTCCGAAGTGGCCCCACATAGTAATGATTATACAACTAATGTCCTGTTTTGCTGTCAAAGACAGGAGCCAGGCCAGGTGCGGTGGCTCACACCTGTTATCCCAGCACTTTGAGAGGCCAAGGCGGGTGGATCACCTGTGGTCAGGAGTTCAAGACCAGCCTGGCCAACGTGGCGAAACCTCATCTCTGCTAAAAATACAAAAATTACCCAAGTGTGGTGGTGGGCACCTGTAATCCCAGCTACTTGGGAGGCTGAGGCAGAACTGCTTGAACCCAGGAGGCAGGGGTTGCAGTGGGCCGAGATCGCAACATTGCACTCCACCCTGGGTGACAGAGGGAACTACTGGGAAGGCTGAGGCACGAGAATCACTTGAACCCAGGAGGCAGAGGAGGAGGTTGCAGCGAGCTGAGATGGCACCACTGCACTCCAGCCTGGGAGACAGAGGGAGACTGCCTCAAAAAAAAAAACAAAAACAAAACAAAACCAAGCTGCGCCAACAGTGGACAGAGAGGCCTTGGGAGCTGCTGCACGGCAGGGTTGCCCACCGGGGCTTAAGCCCCCAGAACTGTCTGGGACCCCCAGAACTGCCCCGCATCAGCCAGCACAGCCAGGCGACTTTCCCATTCTCTCTCCCACAACAGGCAGGAGACAGTGGATCTGGGGGCACTCCAGCCTCAGGGGCACCAGGCTCAGCTCCTCAGCCTGTGGTTCGCTGGAGGCCGGCAGCAGGGAGGTTACTTCCGCATGGGTGGGACCAGGTTGGTCTCTGGGACCCCAGCAGAAGTGGCCCTGCCCCACCCAATTATCCTGCAGTGGAATTAATACTGGAACGTCCCACCGGGCACAGAAGGCTGCTCTGCCTGCGGGTTGACCGCAGCAAAGATTGCCAGACCCAAGGGAAAAACAGCCTGAACCAAACAAAGGAGCGGAGAGGGAGGATACAGGCACCAGAGGAGAATGTGAGAAGAACCAAATTAGTAATCTTAGAAGAAAAAAGAGAAGAATTTGTGAAATAGAATGCTATAAAATTCAATGCTATAAAAGTAAGAGAATAGAAGAGGAGTTGGATGTGGTAGCGCATGCCTATAATCCCAGCTACCTGGGAGGCTGAGGCAAGAGGATCACTGGAGCCAAGGGGGTGGAGGCTGCAGTGAGCTGAGATCACACCATTGCACACCAACTGGGCAACAGAGCCAGAGCCTGTATATAAAAAAAAAAAAAAAAAAAAAAAAAAACACGGCCGGGCATGGTGGCTCACGCTTGTAATCCCAACACTGGGAGGCCGAGGTGGGTGGATCACGAGGTCGGGAGATCGAGACCATCCTGGCTAACACAGTGAAACCCCGTCTCTACTAAAAATACAGAAAATTAGCCGGGCACGGTGGTGGGCGCCTGTAGTCCCAGCTACTCAGGAGGCTGAGGCAGGAGAATGGTGTGAACCCAGGAGGCTGAGTTTGCAGTGAGCCGAGATCACACCACTGCACTCCAGCCTGGGCGACAGAGTGAGACTCTGTCTCAAAAAAAAAAAAAGAAAAGAAAGAAGAAAGAAAATATAAGAGGGAGCCCTTAAAAATCAAACGTGATATCAAAATTAAGAAAAATGTTAAGTAGAAAGGTTATACATTGAGGAAATCTCCCAAAATTGGAACAGAAAGAACATGAGTTTAAAAACAGGGAAGACTGGCCAGACATGGTGGCTCACACCTGTAATCCCAGCACTTTGGGAGGCTGAGTTGGGCGGGTCACCTGAGTCAGGAGTTTGAGATTTGCCCGACCAACATGGTGAAACCTTGTCTCTACTAAAAATACAAAAAAATTAGCCAGGCATGATGGTGGTTGCCTATAATCCCAGCTACTTGGGAGGCTGAGGCAGGAGAATCACTTGAACCCAGGAGGTAGAGGTTGCAGTGAGCCAAGGTTGCACACTGCACTCCAGCCTGGACGATAGAGTGAGACTCCGTCTCAAAAAAAAAAAAAAAAAAAAAAAATTGGTTGGGCATGGTGGCATGTGATTGTAGTCCCAGCTACTCTGGAGTCTGAGGTAGGAGGATCACTTGAGCCCAGGAGGTCAAGGCTGCAGTGAGCCACAATTGCCACTGCACTCCAGCTTGGGAAACAGGGCGAGCATTGTCTCAAAAATAGTAATTAAAAAAAAAGATAAAAATAACAGAACCTGCTACCATCAGACTGGGTGCCAATATTTAATAAGAGAGGAGGGAACATTTTCTGCCAAAAAGTAGGAAGGACAGATGTCCAGAGAGAGGACCGCACTGTCCCTGGGTGTGATGGCCATGTGTCTTCATTGTGGCAGAGCCCGGGAGGGTCCTGGAGCCTGATGGTGCTTCTCACTGCAGGTGGTGCAGCAGCTGACGCAGATGGTGGGGAAGAACATGAACTGAGTAAGTCAAATGGCCCTAGGAAATTAGGCAAAACGTGGTGCCGTTGTGTGGCCTGTTCTTCTCATTTTGTGTATCAGGGTCTCAACTTTTCTTAGAGGAACTTACCTAGGTACAGCATGTAGTATCAGCAGTGACACAGACATTTTCTTATTTAACCAATGACCACTCAAGGATTGCTTAGTTTAGGTTCAATTAAGCTACCAGCAGAAGACACTGATGGTGAAATTTCACGGCGTTACCCTGCTAAGTGGAAAGGTAGTATTAGGGATAAAGGTTTCGTTATGATGTGGAGTCTCATTCCTTTTGTCTTGGGAAAGCCATCTACAGTATTTAAACGTCAACGTCTTCTGATTTGTAGTTTGAATGTCTCTGGCATCAGGCAGTTTGGATTACAGGCTTGAGCCACTGCGCCCAGCCCCATCAGTTTCTTTATTACAGTTCTGGAAGTTTTAATTTAGTTCATTAACCTTAAAGTTACCAGAAATCTGTGTTCAAGAGTACTTGTTAGAGTCTTTTCCATGAAAAGCAATTTTGGACTGTACCTTATTCCAAATACTTCTAGAAAACCATTGTGAATGATAAAAACTTAAAATAGCCACAGTTAAAAATCAGATGAAGGCGGGGCGCGGTGGCTCAAGCCTATAATCCTAGTACTTTGGGAGGCCAAGGCAGGCGGATCACGAGGTCAGGAGATCAAGACGATCTTGGCTAACACGGTGAAACCCCATCTCCACTAAAAATACAAAAAATTAGCCAGGCGTGGTGGCGGGTGCCTGTAGTCCCGGCTACTTGCGAGGCTGAGTCAGGAGAATGGCGTGAGCCCAGGAGGCGGAGCTTGCAGTGAGCAAAGATCGCACCACTGCACTCCAGCCTGGGCAACAGAGCGAGACTCCATTTCAAAAAAAAAAAAAAAAAAAAGATGAAAGTTCCCAAGTGACAAGGAAACTTAATTACTTCTGTTACATGCAGCATGTTAAGATAGCAACCAGAATGATGACTAACGGTGTCACATCAGGGCCATCAGACTTTTATACATTTCATATAATTTTTAGAATACATGAATAACATATCCAGAGCCAGGTGTGGTGGATCATGTCTGTAATCCCAGTGACCTGGGAGGCTGAGGTGACAGGATCAGTTTTGGCCAAGAGTTTGAGACCAGGCTGGGTAACATAGCAAGACCCCACCTATAATAAAAATAAAATAAATTACCTGGGTGGTGGCACATGCCTGTAGTCCTACCTGCTTGGGAAGCTGAGGTGGGAGGATCTCTTGAGTCTAAGATTTTCAGGTGGCAGTGAGCCATAATCATGCCAGTACACTCCATCCAGCCTGGGCAACAGAGATCCTGTCTGTAATAAACAAAAACATATCTATACAAATACAACTTTAGGAAAAGTTCAACATAACCAAAATTATGACTAACATTAAATTTTGATGAATTTTTATAATTTGTGGAACATTTATACCAATAAATACTAATAAATATAACTGAAACATTTAGCGTTATCATTTGATGACTTATCAAATAAGGCTTATTTAATATCTCTACAAGATGAGACTTACATTTTGAGGCTCTTCATGAACCAAAGTGGAAAATCGCAAAGTTAAATTTAGGTCAAAAAGACTTAACTTAGGATATTGATCCTGGGAAGCCAGCCAAAGATGTCAAAAGATTCCAAACACTTAATAAAAGTAGAATCATACTAACCAGAGTGATAATCAAAAAACTTCGGGCTGGGTGTGGGGACTCAAGCCTGTAATCCCAATACTTTCAGAAGCTGAGGTGGGTGGATCACAAGGTCAGGAGTTCGAGCCTGGCCCTGCCAACATGGTGAAACCCTGTCACTACTAAAAATACAAAAATTATCTGGGCATGGTGGTGCGCACCTGTAGTCCAAGCTACTCAGGAGGCTGAGGCAGGAGAATCACTTGAACCCAGGAGGCGGAGGTTGCAGTGAGCCAAGGTCATGCCACTGCACTCCAGCCTGGACAACAGAGACAGACTCTGTCTCAAAAACAAGAAAAAAAAGAAAAGACTTCAAAAGTAATGTATGACATAGGTGACCAATTTTTTTAGTTTTGTGTTAGTGTATTTTTAATAGAAAAGATCAATATTTAGAAAGACAAATAATTTTGTTCTAATCATAGCTAACTTAATTACACACAAAATACCTTTCATAAATTCCCTTTTCACAAGTCTTATCAAAACTTACTCAGACAAGACCAGGCATGGTGGCTCACGCCTATAATCCTAGCACGTTGAGAGGCTGAGGCTCACTTGAGGTCAGGAGTTCAAGACCAGCCTGGCCAACATGGCAAAACCCCTCCCTACTAAAAATACAAAAACTAGCTAGGAATAGTGGCGTGTACCTGTAATCCAAGCCACTCAGGAGGCTGAGGCAGGAGAATTGCTTGAATCTGGGAGGCAGAGGTTGCAGTGAGCCGAGATTGTGCCACTGCACTCTAACCTGGGCAACAGAGCAAGACTCCGTCTCAAAAAAACAAAAACTTAGACTATTGATTACATGCTTGGACTTTCTGTTTTGTGCTATGGTTCTGTGTTCTTTCCATATCTTTTTCTTTCTTTTTTTTTTTTTTTTTTTTTTTTTTCGGACAAGGCCTGACTCTCTTGCCCAGGCTGGAGTGCAGTGGCTCGATCTTGGCTCACTGTAGTCTCCAGCTCCCAGGCTCAGGTGATCTCCCCAATTCAGCCTCCCAATTAGCTGGAACTACAAGTGTGCACCACCATGGGCAGCTAATTTTTGTATTTTTTGTAGAGATGGGGTATCACCCTGTTGTCCAGGCTGGTCTTGATCCGCCTTGCCTCAGCCTTCCAAAGCACAATGCACTGGAATTACAGGCATGAGCCACCACGCCTGGCCAGTTTCTTTTTCTTAAATAACCAGTCACTTTAGGACAAACATTTACCATATGTGATTCTTTCTCATTTAAAATTATTATCTCTCTCTCTTTTTGTTTGAGATGGAGTCGCGTTCCGTTGCCCATGCTGGAGGGCAGTGGCACGATCTTGGCTTGCTGCAACCTCTGCCTCCCGGGTCCAAGCGATTCTCCTGTCTCAGCTTCCTGAGTAGCTGGGATTACAGGCGCCCACCACCACAGCTGGCTAAGTTTTGTATTTTTAGTAGAGATGGGGTTTCACCATATTGGCCAGGCTGGCCTCAAACTCCTGACCTTGTGATCCACCCGCCTTGGCCTCCCAAAGTGCTGGGATTACAGGGATAAGCCACCGTGCCTGGCCGTCTCTCTCTTTTTTATAGACTTACCAAAATGTATCTTAATATCTATAACTTCACATTTCTCTTTCTTGCTTACTGATTCCTATCTTATTCCATATCTGGAAATAACCTTTAAATAACCTCCAAATTAGACAAAATCATTCTTCAAAAAAAGATCACATTTTATGCCTTTCTTATATTTTTTCTCATCAGAAGCACATGTTATTTGGAAATGATCCACACACTTAAAGAACATCTGTTATTTAATTTAACATAACAACATTAAGATTTAAAGTACATGAAAAGTTCATGTATAAGAAGTAATTGGCTGGGCTCAGTGGCTCACACCTGTAATCCCAGCACTTTGGGAGGCTGAGGTGGTGGATCACCTGAGGTCAGGAGTTCGAGACCAGCCTGGCCGACACGGTGAAACCCCATCTCTACTAAAAATACAAAATTTAGCCAGGTGTGGTGGCGGGTGCCTGTAGTCCCAGCTATTCGGGAGGCTGAGGCAGAAGAATCGCTTGAACCCAGGAGGTGGAGGTTGCAGTGAGCTGAGATTGTGCCACTGCACTCCAGCTTGGGCAACAGACGGAGTGAGACTCCATCGCAAAAATAATAAAAAATAGGCTGGGCACGGTGGCTCAAGCCTGTAATCCCAGCACTTTGGGAGGCCGAGATGGGCGGATCACGAGATCAGGAGATCGAGACCATCCTGGCTAACATGGTGAAACCCCGTCTGTACTAAAAAATACAAAAAACTAGCCGGGCAAGGTGGCAGACGCCTATAGTCACCGCTACTCGGGAGCCTGAGGCAGGAGAATGGCGTAAACCCGGGAGGTGGAGCTTGCAGTGAACTGAGATCCGGCCACTGCACTCCAGCCTGGGTGACAGAGTGAGACTCTGTCTCAAAAAAAAAAATAGCTGGGCATGAACCCACAAGGCGGAGGTTGCAGTGAGCCGAGATCGTGCCACTGCACTTCAGCCTGGGTGCCAGAGCAAGATTCTATCTCAAAAAATAAAAATGAAAAAGCAGCTCAGTGAACCCAAGCAAGGTAAATACAAAGGAAAATATGCTTGGGCACATGCTAAGAAAACTGAAGATCAGGCTGCGGGTGTCGGAACGTGCCTGTAATGCCAGTATTTTGGGAGGCTGAGGTGGGAGGATCACTTGAGCCCAGGAGGTTGAGGCTGCAGTGAACCATGATTGTGCCTTGTACTCCAGCCTGGGCAACAGAGTGAGGCCTTGTCTCCAAAAAAAAAAAAAAAAAAAAAGAAAGAAAAGAAAAAGAAAACTGAAGACAAAGGGATAGTCTTGAAAGAGCCAGAGGACATGTCACATTGTCACATAACCTGCTGGGGAACCAGGACACAAATGACTGATCACTGATTCTCATTGGCAATGATGGAAGACAATGGGATGATGCTTATACAATAGCGTATCCTTCAAACACAAGGGCAAAATAGAGACATCTGCAGTTAAATGAAAGATGAAACTACAGCAGATGGTACTAAAAGAACCTAAGAAAGGCTGGAGGAAAATTATGCCAGAGAGACACTAAGATCTACAGATGGAAATGAAGAGACTTTTTTTCTCCAGAAAGCTTTGGAATTGTCTTTTCTCCATGCACGAAGCTAAATGGATAACTGGTAGACACACAGTGGTGTGACATCTCCAGTGAGGTATGAGAGGCTCGCCAAACCTCCCAAAGTTGCTTCTCCATACCAGCCGCTTGCCTCTGGGCCCTAAGTTGGAAGAATCCCAGAATAGGAGGGAGTGCGTACAAATGACCCCAGGGTGCGACGGAGTGGGCAGTGAGGACAGCCTCACACAGACATCTGTATCTATCGTGCCATGGTGCAGGGAGTGCCAAGGACAGGGCACAAGTGACTTGTGGTGTCAGGCCTGGACTCCTGATGGAGGGCCCGATGGGACAACGGCTGTCCTGGTGGACACCTGCAGAGGACAGCTAGATGTAGCTGTCCCCTATCTCTCAGCCCAGGCTCACTATGGAGCTAGCTCAGCCCCACCTGCATGGGTCTCCGAGGCTCTGAGAAGGGCCTCCCAACGCATTCACGAGGTCAGGTGTTGGCTAAGTTTGTCACATAGGAGGACTGACCTGCAGTGTTAACAAGGCTGCCTCTTTCCAGGCCAACTCCACCTTCACCACACTCTTCCTCGGGGCTGGTGGCACTGGGGTGACTATAAGCATTTTTCGCACACAATGAAGGAGGACTTGAGCGGAGATACACCCAGTCAGGGTTTATGGGATATTTTCTTTTTCTTTCTTTTTTTAGAGACAGCAGAGTCTTGCTCTGTCCCTAGGCTGGAGTGCAGTGGCACAGTCTCGGCTCACTGCAACCTCACCTCCAGGTTCAAGCAATTCTCCTGCCTTGGCCTCCCGAGTAGCTGGGATTACAGGCACACACCACTATACCCAGCTAATTTTTGTATTTTTTTTTTTTTTTTTTTTTTGAGACGGAGTCTTGCTCTGTTGCCCGGGCTGGAGCGCAGTGGCCGGATCTCAGCTCACTGCAAGCTCCGCCTCCCGGGTCCACGCCATTCTCCTGCCTCAGCCTCCGGTGTAGCTGGGACTACAGGCGCCCGCCACCTCGCCCGGCTAGTTTTTTTTTTGTATTTTTAGTAGAGATGGGGTTTCACCGTGTTAGCCAGGATGGTCTCGATCTCCTGACCTCGTGATCCGCCCGTCTCGGCCTCCCAAAGTGCTGGGATTACAGGCTTGAGCCACCGCGCCCGGCCTTAATTTTTGTATTTTTAATAGAGACAAAGTTTCACTGTGTTGGCCAGGATGATCTTGATCTCTCGACCTCGTGATCCATCTGCCTCGGCCTCCCAAAGTGCTGGGATTACAGGCGTGAGCCACCACACCTGGCCACAAGGGATATTTTAATTCAGTTGAGTCACATCCTTGCTGGGTGTCTGAGGCTGTTGAGTCCTTAGCTGAACGGAGCTTGGTGCTGGAAGTTGGCGGGAAGCAGAGAAGCAAGGTTTGTATGCATGGAGCCATCAGTGGGTCCGCAAGACTCTTCCAGTCATCCAGTGTGAAAAATGGTAAGCAGAAGACTCAACTTCCCACTGCCCGGTTAGAATTACAGTTGTCTCCTCTGTGGAATGCATTTGGTAATGCAGCATTTCCAATTTAATACAGCATTTATGTATGTTTTCTTTTTGGATGGAGACTGCATTTATCAGGATCCTTGTTTGTGGAGCAAAACCTGCAGCAGTGCTACAGGAAACTCATCCAGTCAAAGCCCGGAAGTCAATACTATGATTAGGGCCAGCGGTGGCTCAAGCCTGTAATCCCAGACTTTGGGAGGCGGAGGCAGGAGGATCACACGAACTCAGGAGTTCCAGACCAACGAGCCAGGGCAGTATGGGGACCCCACCTCTACCCTACAAAATACAAAAATTACCCAGGTGCGGGGGCTGCGCCTATAGTCCCATCACTTGAGCCCAGGAAGTCAAGGCTTCAGTGGGCGCTGCTGTGCTCCAGCGTGGGCCACAGAGACCCCGTCTATAAAAATAAAAATCTTGGCCAGGCGTGGTGGCTCACGCCTATAATCCCAGCACTTTAGGAGGCAGAGGCGGGCGGATCACGAGGTTAGGAGATCGAGACCATCCTTGCTAACACGGTGAAACCCCATCTCTACTAAAATATATATATATATAAAAAATTATCTGGGCGTGGTGGCGGGCACCTGTAGTCCCAGCTACTCGGGAGGTTGAGGCAGGAGAATGGCGTGAACCCGGGAGGCGGATCTTGCAGGAAGCCGAGATGGTGCCACTGCACTCCAGCCTGGGCAACAGAGCGAGACTCTTGTCTTAAAAAAAAAAAAATCCTAAAAAACTTATTCAGTAATAATGTATAATGACCTTTTTCATTATACAAAACAACTCTAAAATAGAGTATTACATAATTATTGTCGTACAATATATACACTTTATACATTACAGAAAATAAACATATGCAAAACCATTCATTTTTGCCACCCATGTTTTCATAGTTTTCCATTATTTTTTTTGAAATGCAGTTTCGTTCTTCTTGCCCAAGTTGGAGTGCAACAGAGCTATCTCGCCTCACCGCAACCTCCGCTTCCCGGGGTCAACCGATTCTCCTGCCTCAGCCTCCCGAGTAGCTGGGATTACAGGTGCGCGCCACCACGCCCAGCTAATTTTGTATTTTTAGTAGAAACGGGGTTTCTCCATGTTGGTCAGGCTGCTCTCGAACTCCCGACCTTAGGTGATCCTCCCGCCTCGGCCTCCCAAAGTGCTGGGACTGCAGGCGTGAACCACCGCGCCCGGCCTGCATTCTTTTTCTTAAAAAGAGTCCCACCCCACGCTGCGTTTCAGGCCCCACAGCTCAGGTCCTCGAGCGCAGGTCCCAGCCGCCCAGGCGGCAAAACAAAGGGGGGCGGCCGCGCGGCGAGAGCGGATACCCCGCGCCCCCTCCGCCCGCGTGGCCCGGCCGGAGTGCGGGGCCCGGGGAGGCGCAGCCGCCGCCCGCGTGTGGTGGGAGGCCACGGGGCCCGGGTTCAGGGGTCCTCCGGACCTGCGCCCCCAGTGGCCGCCGCGCCTCGCCAGGCCAGGCCCCGACGTTGCCCTCCCCACGTCAGCCGCGCGCGGCCGCGGCGTCCCTCAGAGGAGCCGAATGCCGAATGGCCCCGAGCACGGGAAGTGCCCGCCCCCCGCGTGCCGCCAGCCAATGGGACGCCGGAAGCGGGGAGGTGCCGAAGAGACGTCGCGTCGCCGCACCGGGTCTCTAGCAGCTGCCGCTGAGCCGCCGGACGGACGCCCGCCTTCGCCCGCCATGGCCGAGAGCGACTGGGACACGGTGACGGTGCTGCGCAAGAAGGGCCCCACGGCCGCCCAGGCCAAGTCCAAGCAGGTGCTTTGCTGACGGAGGAGCGGCAGGGCCGGGCGGGGCGGACGCTGGGCCGGGGCCACGGGCCATGGGGCAGGGGGCTCGGGGAAGGCCAGGCGGGGCCCGGGACGGGGCGCGGGGGACGGGGACAAGACTGGGGTGCCGGGGGGAGGATGGGGTTCGAGAGGCGGGGAGCATCGCAGTGGTAGGAGGTCAGGGCCAGAACGGGTGGGAAGGTGAGGGGCGGACCCAGGTGGGGATGGACGGACCCAGGAGGCAGGGGGCGGGCGACTGCGGGAAGGGAGGGGCAGGGAACGGGACGGAGCAAGGGGCAGGCGATAGGGCCGGGAATCAGTGCCAGGATGGGGCGGGAAGGGGATAGGGGCAGGGACTGTTGGTGGGGACAGGTGTGAGGACAGAAGCAGGAGGTGGGGACGGGGGCGGGGACAAGGCTGGGGCTTGTGTGAGGATAGGGAACAGAGGACCAGGGTGGGCACTGGGAACGGGGGCAAGGATGGAGTTGGGGACAGGGCTTGGGAGGACAGGGACTAGAGTCGGGGACAGGGCTTAGGACAGGGGTGGGGACTGGGGCAAGCAGCAGGAACCAGCGATGAGGGTGGGTAATTGGGGTTGGGATAGGGCTGGGGGCCAGTGGACAGCAGTTGAGGGCCTGGGGCGGGAGACCGGGTGACTGGGACAGAGGTTAGTGACCTGAGTGGGAGTTGGGGACAGCGGGTAGGCTCCTCCCTGAGACTTTTCTCTTTGCTTGGGGCCTGCTTGGTTCTACTGGTCTCCGCTGATCAGATACTGCCCAAGGAGCCTACCTGGGTCCATCACAGGCTGTAGGGAGTGCCTGCATCAGGGAACCCCATGAGCAGGTGGACCCTGCCTCCCCCTGTTGCACCGGTAGAAGATGGGCGTGCCCTGAGCAGTACTTGTGGAAGGAGATTACCAGTGTGGCTGATGGATCTGAGGGTCAGTTGTGAGTCTGATGTAATAGGGAGGACAGTTTAGTCACCACCTCTGCCTCATTCGTACTCTCAGGTGGCCTAGGGCTGAAGCCTTTGAGGCCAGTTGGGCCAGGATGTGCTGGGGCTCTGGTGACAGGGATTCATTGGTCTGCCCTGCCCTTGATGGTTGTACCGGGCCAGAACTTTCCTTTAACAGAAAAGTTTCCTTTTCTGTTAAAGGAATCTTAATGGCCACAAGCTAGGAGTCCCGGGAATAATTAATTGTGTGGCGGCATCTTTGAGTACATCACACTTAGGATGCTCCACAAGTCACTTCTCTGAAGTGGCAGAAATGTTAGCCAGGCACAGTGGCTGAAGCCTGTCATCCCAGCACTCTGGGAGGCCAAGGCGGGTGGATCATGAGGTCAGGAGTTCAAGACCAGCCTGGCCAAGATGGTGAAACCCCGTCTCTACTAAAAATATACAAAATTACCGGGCGCGGTGGCTCAAGCCTGTAATCCCAGCACTTTGGGAGGCTGAGACAGGCGGATCACGAGGTCAGGAGATCGAGACCATCCTGGCTAACACGGTGAAACCCCGTCTCTACTAAAAATACAAAAAAAACTAGCCGGGCGAGGTGGCGGGCGCTTGTAGTCCCAGCTACTTTGGAGGCTGAGGCAGGAGAATGGCGTAAACCCGGGAGGCGGAGCTTGCAGTGAGCTGAGATCCGGCCACTGCGCTCCAGCCCGGGCGACAGAGCAAGACTCCGTCTCAAAAAAAAGAAAAAAAAAAAAAAAAAAAAATTAAATATATATACAAAATTAGCCAAGCATGGTGGCAGGTGCCTGTAATCCTAGCTACTGGGGAGGCTGAGGCAGGAGAATCGCTTCAACTCGGAGTGCGAAGGTTGCAGTGAGCTGAGATCGTGCCACTGCATTTCAGCCTGGGCGACAGAGTGAGATTGTTTCAAAAAAAAAAAAAGTCAAGAAATACATTATATTAATATTCAGTGACTGTAGATGAGATAGCATCACTGTAATTGGTGATGTTTCTGGGGAGCCTGCAGGCTTCCGTGAGATGTGTCATCTTTGTGTTACTAGGAGCCAGATTCAGGGAGGAAGGCCGCATCAGGCCAGCATTTGGTGTTCCTTCCTACTTTTGCAGTAGAATCCAGCAGAGAAGTAAATCTATGCTAAATATGATTTCTCAAAAAGAATCCACTAGTGCATACTAGCTATTCAGGAGGGAGGCTGAGCCCAGGAGTTCCAGACCAGCCTGGGCAACATAGCAAGACCCCAACTCAGGCCGGGCGCAGTGGCTCAAGCCTGTAATCCCAGCGCTTTGGGAGGCCGAGGCGGGTGGATCACGGGGTCAGGAGATCGAGACCATCTTGGCTAACACGGTGAAACCCCGTCTCTACTAAAAATACAAAAAAAATTAGCCGGGCGTGGTGGCGGGTGCCTGTAGTCCCAGCTACTCAGAGGCTGAGGCGGGAGAATGGCATGAACCCGGGAGGCGGAGCTTGCAGTGAGCCGAGATTGCGCCACTGCACTCCAGCCTGGGCGACACAGCCAGACTCCGTCTCAAAAAAAAAAAAAAGACCCCAACTCAAAAAAAAAAAAAACCCTAGTGTGTCTTTCTCAACAGCAAAGGAAGTGGTGTTCTCTTAGCAGTTTACTATGAATTTCCTAGACATCTGATCGTAGAGGCTTTTGTATAACAAGTTTGGGGTTTTGTTGTGTTTTGTTTTTTTAGACAGTGTCTCATTCTGTTGCCCAGGCTGGAGTGCAGTGGCATTATCATAGCCCACCACACCCTCAAACTCCTGGGCTCAAGTGATCCTCCTGCCCTAGCCTCCCTGTATAGGCATGTACTACAATGCCTGACAATTTTTTATTTTATTTTATTTTTTGTAGAGACAGGATCTCACTGTGTTGCCCAGGCTGGTCTCAAACTCGTGGCCTCAAGTGATTCTGCTACTTTGGTTTCCCAAAGTGCTGGGATTACAGACATGAGCTGCAGTACCTAGTTGAGCTTGGGTAATTGAACCCAGCACTGCATATCAGTTGTTGGGCACCACTAGTCCTTAGCAGTGTGCTAACTGGCTAACAGCAGGCCTGAATTGGTGTGTGCTGGACATTGCCAAAGCTACTTTTGATCTGATGTTTTCTAATTTTCTAGGCTATCTTAGCGGCACAGAGACGAGGAGAAGATGTGGAGACTTCCAAGAAATGTAGGTACTTGTGTTTCCACTTGCAAAATGAGGCTGTGCTGTGGGTCCATGTGCTGGTGGGTGTGGTGTGGATGGTGTCCACAGGGACGTTGTCAGCTGTGTGCCTGCCTGAACCGGTGCTGGCCGGAGCCCTGGGAGGCAGCCATCTTCCCAGAGCAGCTCTGGTTGGCATGGCTGCAGCTGTCTGTCCCCATAACTGAGAGAAAACTCTGGAAGTCCATGTCCTGGGAGGTGTGTGAACCTGGGACATGTGTGTGTATGAACCTGGGACAGCCTGGGTTCCCATGTCCCCTTGGGCTCAGGCAGCCTCTGGGGTCTGGTTACCACTCTGAAATGGTTTTCCGTCAGGTTAATTCCAAACCCTCTCCTCTGCTTTTGCCTCACACCGATTCCAGGGGCTGCTGGCCAGAACAAACAACATTCTATCACCAAGAACACAGCCAAGCTGGACCGGGAGACGGAGGAGCTGCACCATGACAGGGTGACCCTGGAGGTGGGCAAGGTGATCCAGCAGGGTCGGCAGAGCAAGGGGCTTACGCAGAAGGACCTGGCCACGGTGAGGCTGCGCCGGCTCTCACTCCTCCTGGGGTTGTGGGCTTGGGGAGGGGGGTGGCCGGTGTTCAGATAGCACAGGGAGGGCAGGCTCCACCCCCCTGGTGCCCCTGCAGGGAATGCCTTGGGAAGTCAGGTCAGCCCAGCTCTCACTCTTGCACAAAACGCAGCTGCGTGTGGGTGCGTACCCCAGGGTCCCCAGAAGCTGGTGTTCTCAGGCAATGCTCCGTGCCTGGTTTCGCAGCCATGCTGGTGGAGCTGATGTGTATAAAGCACATGTTCTCTTTAGAAAATCAATGAGAAGCCACAGGTGATCGCGGACTATGAGAGCGGACGGGCCATACCCAATAACCAGGTGCTGGGCAAGATCGAGCGGGCCATCGGTGAGTGTCCCTCCACCTTCGCTGGGTCCGCTGGACAGGGAGGCCACCACTCCTGGCTGGGGTTGGTGAGAGTGGGACTCGGGAGACGAAGATGGCCCTGAGGGTCCCCTGTTCTCTGAATTCTGGAGCTTCGCTTCTCCAGGCAGTACAGACTGAGGGATGGTGGGGGCTCTGCAGGCCTCGGGAAACCCCCAAGAGCAGTGGAATCCCACTCCCTTCCCCTTGCCGGTTCCCGTCAGCCCGTGCTATTGGCCAGGGTCTGAGCCTGAGCACAGCAGTCCAGGCCCTATCCGCATGGGGCTGGAAGCCAGTTCCGCAGAGGACCCTAGCTCCAGTTCTTCCAGAGGGGTATTCGTGCTCTGCTGTCTAAGATGATCAGACTCATCCTTTTCAAAATTAGATGTGAGGTCCAGGAGTGCTTGTGTGTTGAGACCCCAGTGAGGAATGGGAGCGGCGTGGCCCCCTTCCCTGGGAAGATGGTGAAGCGGAGCAGCGTGGGGGGCAGGAGGGAGCTGGCGCTGCAGTGGCCAGTGGCTGTGGCTCATTTCAGGCCTCAAGCTCCGGGGAAAGGACATTGGAAAGCCCATCGAGAAGGGGCCTAGGGCGAAATGAACACAAAGCCTCGAAGTCAGTGTGCTCCAGCTGGTCTCGTTCTGCCGGCTCCCCTTGGCCGCCAGCACCGCCGTGGGTCTCCTCACGGCCACACGGAACAAGGGGTCCAGCTCGTGGGGAACCCTCCCCAGCCCATTCCTGCTGTCAAACAAACAAAACCTTGCAAAGCGTTGGGTTCTGCTGACTGTTTTTCTCCCTCCGTCGCGTTCCTCAGATCAGGATGCAGAACTCCGCCTTCCTGTTCTAGGGGTGTCTGCCCGGTAGCAGTTGTAGCTCAGAGGCCTCAGGGAGTTCTGAGCACTACCTTATATAAGGGTGAGGGGTGGGGGCCAGAGGCGCGGAAGGAGGAGGAGCGGTGTCAGTGGGAGCTGCTTTCTCTGATGTAGCTCTAAAGAGAAGCTGGGGCCGGGCGCGGTGGCTCAACCCTGTAATCCCAGCACTTTGGGAGGCCGAGGCGGGTGGATCATGAGGTCAGGAGATCGAGACCATTCTGGCTAACATGGTGAAACCCCGTCTCTACTAAAAATACAAAAAACTAGCCGGGCGTGGTGGCGGGCGCCTGTAGTCCCAGCTACTCAGAGGCTGACGTGGGAGAATGGCATGAACCCGGGAGGCAGAGCCTGCAGTGAGCCGAGATCGCGCCACTGCACTCCAGCGTGGGCGACACAGCGAGACTCCGTCTCAAAAAAAAAAAAGAGAAGCTGGGAGAATTTCCTGCCCTTGGTGCCGGGGCCGGAGTATTCGGTCCTGCTCTCAGCTCCCAGGCCCCTAGTTGTGGGGAAGGCCGGTGAATTTTCATGACTGATGCCCGGGAGTGGGCTGCCAGGGGGCTCTGAAGGTGTCTGCAGGGCCATTTCCTTTCGCCCATCTGTGTGGACAGCGGGCACTGGTCAGCCCCACGGCACCTGAAGACAAGGGATGGCACTAGCCATGCCTCACCACCACCCTCTGCTGGGACTTAGTCCCCAGGGCGGACAGGAGCCCGGTGGCTGGCGAGGGTGCCATGCTGTGCCCTCCAGCACCGCACGGCTCCTGGGGGCAGTTGTGAGTTCATGAGGCAGGGTAGGGCTTTCCTGTGGGCAGGAGGGGGCTTGGCTGCACAGGTCTGGGTATTGCCACCCTCCCAGGGGATAGCCACCCACAGCCAGGCCTCAGAGGCCACAAGACTGGGCCTTCACCACGGGGTTGTGCCCGAGTCACCCACGTGGAGGACCAGAGCTCTGGGAGCTGAGGTTAGTGACGTTGACCCTGCGTTAGGATGGGAGTTCTCTGCTTGTGCCCCAGGCCAGGTCACAGCTTCACAGGGTCACCCTCCTGCTCAGGCGCGGGGGCCAAAGGGAAGGGCTCAGCTGCAGCCCTGGGGCACCTGGTGACCTGGGCACTGTGACCCACAGTCCCTGGGGCAGCTCAGGCCTGGACCACAGACAATGGGCCCAGCTGAGTCACTTCTTCCTTCCGGGCCTGCTCCATGTACCCTGTCCCCTAAGGGTCATCTCCTTTGCATGCTCCTGATGCTGTGGGTCAGTTTCACTGTTGTTCTCAATAGACACAGAGCCCCTGCCCTGGCCCTTGTCCTGGTGGGTCTGTGTCCTCGTGGGAGAGGGTCCCCTTGTCTCTGGTTCCTGAGCTGCATCCAGAAGCAAGCAGGTGCCCCTAGCATGTTCTCCTATCATGTCACTTAACAAACTGCAGCCCCCACCCTCACTGGCTGGTGAAGTGTGGACGCACTGACTTCAGCCTGGGAGCTTGGGCCGCCCTCATGGGCCAGGGTGTTTATTCACAGAGCAACAGAGTCAGCACAGGGCAGGGAACGCCCAGGCCTCGGCATGTCCTGAGACCTGCAGCCTGTCCCAGCCTGGGTGGGGCAGGTGTCCGGTCCCCAGCTAGGGTCTGACCAAGTGCTGGATGTTACGTGAGGAAGCGAGGCCTTGTCTGAGGTGGTCTACGGATCGCTGGTGGCAGATGCTGGGAGGGTGACACCATCCTAGGAGGAGGAAGAGGAGTTTTTTTGTTTTTTTGTTTTTCTTTCCCGAGACGGAGTTTCGCTCTTGTCACCCAGGATGGAGTGCAGTGGCATGATCTCGGCTCACTGACTGTAACCTCTGCCTCCCGAGTAGCTGGGATTACAGGCACCTGCCACCACACCCAGCTAATATTTTGTATTTTTTAGTAGAGAAGAGATTTCACCATGTTGGGCAGGCTGGTCTCAGACTCCTGACCTCAGGTGATCCACCTGCCTCGACCTCCCAAAGTGCTGGGATTACAGGTGTGAGCCACCCTGCCTGGCCAAGGAGGAGAAGCTTTGACAGTGGTGGCTGGGAGAGGCAGGGCAGGGAGGGCAAGGATGGGCCTTGCGCAGGTGGGGGCTCCTCCCTGGGAGGATGTGTCCCGCCAGTGCCTACCCTCCAGGGTCACAGCTGAGCACAGAGGCTCCTGCCCACCCATCCCTGGGGGCTCCTACCGCATTGAAAAGGATGTTGTCAAAGCCGGAGGCTGTGGCCTCTGTGTTGCTCTGGAAAGGGCAGCTCCCCGTCTTCAGCCAACGCCGTCCCCCAAGTCCCAGCAGCACCAGGAGCATGAGCAATAGGAGGGCACTGCCAACCACAGTTGGCACAGACACGGGTGCGGCTGTGTCCCCTGTGGGCCATAGGGACACGTGAGCCCTCCAGAGCAGCCCCCAGTTCGGGTGTCCAGGTGTAGCCCCTACATCTGAGGCTGAGGAGGAAGCCTGGGGCAGCCTGGTCCCCTCAGCCTCTGCTGGCTCCTGGGGTTCACCCGTTTCAAAGGCAGAGGGTATCTGTTCTGCCACCACAAGGATGGAGCCTGGCAGGCAGGCAGCTGCTGTCTGCAGACTTGGTGGGACTCGTGGCCCCAGGTGAGATCCTTTCCCTCACCAAGTGAGAGCAGTCAGTGGTTGCCCTGACTCGGCTGG
Organism: Piliocolobus tephrosceles; assembly: GCF_002776525.5. Classification (NCBI taxonomy): domain Eukaryota; kingdom Metazoa; phylum Chordata; class Mammalia; order Primates; family Cercopithecidae; genus Piliocolobus; species Piliocolobus tephrosceles. The sequence goes on from NC_045447.1 coordinate 1,415,620, forward strand.
CAGCTCCTCCAGGATGGACCTTGCCCTGGGTGTGGGCACAGGGAGCACAGAGGCCACAGCCAGGCAGGGCAGGCCCCAGAGGGTGCACCCCAGGGACAGCCCAGCCCGGGCAATGGCCCCAGGGGTGAGCCAGGCAGAGAGTGAGGAGGGCACAGGGTGTGGGCCTGGCAGCTCTCCTGTCCTGTCTGGGTGCAGCATGCTCACAGCTCCTGGGGCCACACGCTGGTATGCCTGGCAAACCCCGAGCCGGGCTGGCCCCTGGGCCCTCTTCCGTGTCTCACTGCAGCCCAGGGCTCACCCGGGCTGGGGGTAGGCTGCTGGCAACGCTGCCCGGCCAGATACTCCACGTCATCCAGGGCAATGGGCCCCAGGGCTGGCTGGCCGCCCAGAGTGGCTTCAAACACAACCTGATGGGGAAGGAAAGGAGTCTGTGTGGGCCCTGGGTGGAGGAGGCGGCGGCTCCTGGCCTGGACAGCCAGCCTCACCTGGAACTCGTTGGTGCTGGCCACCTCCACCTGGGCCTCCAGCCACTGGTGCCGCCGGTGCCCGCCTGTGCTCCACACGGCCAGCTGGCCCTGGGCACTGCGCAGCAGCACCCTCAGCTCCCCCTTGTCTGAGAGCAGGGCCAGGGCGTGTCAGGCCTGGGGTCCCGGGACTCCTGCACACCTAACCAGGGGCGGGGTAGGAGGCCACCTCCCCACCTCTGCTCCTGGACCCCTGCTGCCCCATTGCCTAGGCACCCATTGGCCCAGCTGGACTCACAGAAGTGCTCAGGAAAGCCCATGTGGTACCAGAAGCGGAGACAGGAGACTGGGGTGGCTGGCAGAGGCTCGCTGCGCAGCCAGGCGGCCCGGCCCCCGGGGCCCAGCACGCCAGTTTCAAAGAAAGCAAAGTGGCCTGGGAACAAGAGGAGGTTGATGCCCAGCTGATGGGCAGAGCCAGCCCTCAGGGCTCTAGCAGAGGCTGGGTGGGCAGGGCCTCCTCTGGATGGGGCGTGTACTCGGTGGGCAGCAGGAGGCCAGGTGGCTGTGTGTGGCCTCTGGGTCGGCTCCCCACCTGGCTCCAGTGGGCACGTACCTGCCTTTGTGCCCAGGGTGTGGTCCACAGGGGGCTGGGGGTAACGAGAGGGGGTGGCTCCCCCGCCCCAGTCCCAGCTGTATCCGCCCAGGCTGGGCCAGGCCAGGTGGCTCCAGCCACACAGGCCAGACTCAAAATCACAGGAACCTGCAAAACATGGGTGGGTGAGTGGTGCTGCCGCCCAAGCCCTAGGCACCACCACCACGAAGGGAGAGGGCTAGGCAGGCGCCCCAGAGCAGGGCCGAGGCCACTGCAGGGCTCCCACCTGGCCGAGGGCAGGGCCCATCCTGGAGGAGCAGGTCATCCAGAGCCACGTAGGAGTGTGCCACGCCTGCGGCCACTGCCTCAAACACCACCTGGTGGGTGCAGGGCAGAGCAGCCTCAGCGAGTCCAGGCAGCCCTCAGGGGAAGGGGGAGGGGCACCCCATCCTGCACTCACCCTCCAGGCTCGCTCGGCCTGCACATCCACGCTGCCCAGGCGCCAGGCCAGCCCACCGTGGGCACTGAGGCTGAGCACCTGGTGCTTCCCGCCCTTCTCCAGGTGGACCCGCAGGGTGCCTGCCAGCAGGGGCGGCCTCGGTCAGCAGTGTGGGGAGAGCTCCTGCAGGCCCCGGTCTGAGCTCCCAGGCTCCCGGCCTGGCGGGCGCAAGAGGCTCCCCAGTGGCCTCAGCACAAGGCTGGTGGGGACACCAGGCCAAGCTTCCCTGAGCCCACTGGGGTCCCCTCCCTAAGCCCCTCACCTGGGTTATGGAGGCTCCCGTGGTACCAGAAGGTCAGGCAAGCAGGCTGGGCCGGGGGCCTATACTCCTTGGAGGTCAGGGAGGCCGTCTGGCCCCTGGGCAGTGCATCTGGGCTGGTGTCCACCACCATATAGTGCCCTGGAGGTGCCAGCATCAGCCTGCCAGCCCCTGGGTAGCCCCTCAATCCCTGCCCCTGCCAGGCCCCCATACCTTGGGCTGTCTCAGTGGTGTGGTCTGTTGGGGGGCCCCAGGCTGTGTGGCCCGAGGCATTGGCCTGGCGCCTCCAGAGACCCTGGCCTCCAGAGGAGAAGCCGCAGTCCGAGTCCTCAAAGGAGCAGTGATGAGGGGCCCAGCAGGGGCCTGGCCGCACGGCCACGTCGTCCAGCGCCATGGTGCCGTGGTATCCGTCCCGGAGGCCCTCGAACAGCAGCTAGGGGTGGAGGGTGTCAGCTGGCCGGGGGTCCTGCCCTGTCCTCCCACCCGGGCGCCAGGCCTCACCTGGTACTGGGCACGGGAGCCAGGCTGGTGGGAAAGGGTGGCCCAGGCCTCATGCCAGCGGTTGCCCTGGGTGCCTGACCGTGACCACAGGTGTGTCTCCTCCCCTTCCCGTCTCATGGCCAGGCGCAGAGTCCCTGCAGGGAGGGGACCAGTCCATAACTGACCTCTCCCCTGTGCCTCGATAGGTGTCAGAGGGGAGACTCTGAACCTCCGGGGGCCTCCCCACAGGCCCTGCCCCACTCCTAGGTCCACTCACCAATCTGGGGTCCATGGAGGTGGTACCAGAAGCTTAGACATTCCGTGGCCACTGCTGGCACCTGGGGCCTGGAGAGCAAGTGGGCACTGTGGCCCCAGGCCAGGGGGTCTGTTGGGTCCAGGAGCACAAAATGACCTGTAGGGGGCATGGGGCTGAGCTGCAGAGATGCTCCACTCCTGTCTGAAAGCCACCCCCGGTCTGAGCACCCGTCCTACCTTGGCCTGTGGTATGGTCGTGGTCAGGGCCACGGCTCTCCACCCAGCGCCAGTGTGTGTCTGAGAAGTGGCCTGGGTACCAGCTGCATGTGTCCCGCTCAAAGTTACAGGAGACCTCTGGGGGTGGGGCCAGGTGGGGTCACAGACCTTTCCCCCTTCCCCTCCAGAGCCCTGAGAAGGTGGATGCTCCAGGGTCCCTGGAGGGGTGTCGGGGGGAGCACCCAGATGGGAATGAGGATGGGTAGCAGGAACCTCTGTCTCTCTCGGTGGTCACTGTGGGGCTACAGTCCCTCAGGGTCACGTTGTCCACGCCAGCTCCCTGCTGGTCAGGGCCGTCCAAGTCCACCAAACCGACAAACTCCAGCTTCATGGGGTAGGGGGATGAGGAGGACCATTAAGTCAGGGCCTGCTCCAGTGGAACCCCCACTCTGGGCTGCCCTCCTCACCTGGAAGGGCCGGCGGCGGGCCCCTAGAAGGACCTTGTCCACCTTCCAGCCACCTGCACTGCTGCTCAGGGCCTGCCATGCCAGCTCCCGGGAGCCATTGTCTACCACAACTAGTGCCAGGAAACCTGGCCAGCGGGGCGGGGGGTGCTGTGGGTCACCCGACCCCAGATCCCTCCCACTGTGCAGGGAGCACCCAGGGGCTGGCCAGGGAGCTTGTGGGGGGTGGCGGTACCTCGGGGCTGGCTCTGTAAATAGTAAGCCAAGTGGAGTTCACAGCTGGGGCCAGAAGGGCCAAGGAGGGGTGTAAGGACCCGGGCCTCAGTGCTCAGCTGCCCCCAGGCCCTCTGCAGAGACAGGAAGTGCCCTAGGGGAAGAGCAAGGTGCTCAAAGCCTCGTCCAGGGCCCCACTCTGTCCCTCAGGGATCCCCAATCCAGAGACCCTCTGTAGTGCAGACAGAGCAGAGACCCCTCCGAGGATGCTGCGCACACCCAGGTTGGGGCTTGAGCGTTGGGCCTTGGGCCTCACCAGCAACAGCTGCACTGGACCCCTGGCTCTCCTGGGCTGAGAGACGCCGCCACTGCAGCCGCCCCACACTGGCGTCCTCCCAGCCCCCGGCCTCGAGGGACTCAAAGTCTGTGGTGCCTGAAACAGCAATGGGCACTGAATGGCAGAGTCCTCAGCCCGCCCCGGCACCTACCCCCTTGGCTCCTCAGCAGGAGGTCTGCAGGAGGCTGAGCCCCTTTACCGCAGGCCTGCTCGTCCTCGCCCCCTGTGCACTGCTCCTCAAAGTCACACAGCTGTTCTGGGGGCACACACAGGTCACCGCAGGCGAGATGCCCCTGCTTGCAGGAATCCTGGAGCTGTGAGCTGGGCGGCAGGGATTGGGGGGCTGGGGCCCAGGGCCCAGGAGGCAGTGGCTGCAGGGTGGACACCTCTGTGGGGGCAGAACTGGGTCAGGTGGCAGGGATGGGGAGTGCTGTGCCTCTCCAGGGCAAGGCAGGGTAGGGGAGATTCAGAAGGCTCACCCGGGACTGGTCTGCAGTGGTCAGACAGGATGAGGTCGTCCAGACCCACAACGCCCCCCGGGCCTGTCTGCCCGGCCAGGAGGATCTGAGGGCAGAGGGGCTCAGGGGGTGCCAGCCTGTTTTCCCCTGGGGTCTGGTCCCTGTCCACCCGCAGCAGGTACCTTGTGGGTTCCCCTCCCCTGCCCGCAGCCTTGCTCCCCAGACCCCACCCTCTTGCTGTTCCCTACCTGGAAAGGGTGGGCGCTCTGGATGTCAACACGGTCTCGGACCCACGCAGTCCCCAGCTCCCCTCGGCGCCTCCGCAGCAGGACAGGAGCCTGTGGGGCACTGGACCCCAGAGTCTGCAGGAACAGCTGGAGGCAGCCAGCCTCAGAGCCATGCAGGTAGTAATAGAAGATCAGCTGTGGAACCAAGAGCTGACTGGGGGCCCTGCACCTGGGCAGCCAGCACGGAGGCCCTGTGAGCCCCACCCATCTCACCGAGCAGTTGGAGGTGCCTGAGGCTTGGAATTCAGGGCTGGAGAGTATAGCAGGGGTGCCAGGCTCGGCCACGGAGACCAGGAAGGAGCCTGCAGGAAAGGGCAGGAGTGGGCCACAGCCGCTGGGCTGTGGCCACGTGGACAGGGCCTGGGCCGGGTCCCCTGTAGGCCTCACCCTGTGCACTGTTCCGGCTGTGGTCACGGCGTGGCCAGGAGGGGCGCTCAGGACCACCAGCGCTGTGGTTCCGGGACCAGCCTTCCGAGCGGTTCCATGGGCCCAGGCCTGTCTCAAAGTCGGTGGCTGTGTGGCGGGCTACGGCGAGAGGTGGGGGTGTCAGGGCCACTAGGCAGTGCTTCCTGCAGCCATATGGCCCCAGCTCCAGGGTGGCCCTGGCAACCACACCCCCAGAAGGATCATCCCAAGGATCCAAGGTGCCCCCTCCCGGATGAGTGCTAGGGCCCCCACCGAGGTGTCCAGTCTCCCTGCCTCACTCTGGGCCCCCACCCTGGCCTCACCACAGGTGAGTGGGTCCTCATCAGACAGGTCCCCGCAGTTGTCTTCCCCATCGCACAGCTGCTGGGGCTCCACGCAGACCTTGTTCTGGCAGTGGTGGTGTCCCAGGGGGCAGCTGGCCTGGGGGGCTGAGTGGGGCAGGGTTAACACTTCACCGAGGCCCTGGGAGTGGGAGAGCACTCGGGGGCAGACAGGGTCTGAGCAGGGGAGTGGGCAGGTGGGGGCCCTCCCGGGGGTGGAATAGGCAGAGGCGGTGCCTTACTGGGCAGACCACAGTCCCCGAACTGTATGTCATCCAGAGCCACAGCGCCCCTGTGGGTGGCATTTCGGGTGGCAGAGAAGGTCACCTGAAGAGAACAGGCCCTCAGGACCTAAGTCAGGGCCCAGACCCCCCCAAGGCTCCCACTCGTCCAGACCCTCCCAGCTCACTCGGAAGTCACCCCGGATGCGGCCTGTGGTCACTGCCAACTCCTGCCAGCCGGGGTCCCAGGGCCCTGTGCTCTGCCACAGGGTCAGGGTCTCTGAGCCATGGGTCACCTCCAGCCGCAGCTCAGCCACATCTGCAATGTCAGGGGTCCCAGGGCAGCTGCGTCCCTGCTTGTCCCCACCTGCCCTCCCCTTGGGCACCCCCCATGAGCCTTGGGGGTCCAGAGTGCACCTCCAGAGGCCGCGTGGTACCAGAGCCTCAGCTTGCAGGAAGGGGCTGCCTCTCGCAGGGTTGGCGAGCGCAGGGCTGCGGTGGATGCCTCTTTCCCTCGGTGGGTTCCGACGGCCATGTACCAGCCTGGCCCAGGTGAGAGGTCAGGAGACAGGGCAGGGAGCAAGGAGGGTGTTGGGACAGGGGCACGCAGAGACTTGCCCTGGCCTTACCTAGGTCGGTGCCCAGTGTGTGGTCTGAGTGAGGCCCAGGACCCTCCAGTGTGGCCCCCGCCCTGTCTCGGAGCCAGCTGTAGCCTGAGGTGCTAATGTCCCGCCAGCCGCAGGAGTCCTGCTCGAAGTCGCAGGTGAAGGGGGTGTCCAGGGCGGGCGAGGCCCCACGGTAACCTGGGAGAGTGGGTGGTCAGGTGTGCGCCAGGCCTGCTCGCACTGGCCCTGCCCGCCCATCTGGCCTTGGCTTACCACATTGGGCCTCATCTGAGCAGTCCCTACAGTCACACACGAAGTTGCACACGGCCTGACTGGGGCTCCTGCAGTGGCTGGGGACCCAGGCCCAGCCTGGGGATCTTGCTGCTGGGAGGGTGACAGCCAGGGGGCCTGGGTGCAGAGTGATCAGCCATCCCGGCCTGCCTAGGACTATTCAGTTTTGGCACTAGACATCTTTTGTCCAGGGAAGCCTCTCAGACCAGGAGATGGGGCAGGGAGGGACCAGGACCCATCAGAGAACTCACCCGGCTCTGGACCGAGCAGAGCATGCTCCTGTTTCCAGCCCTGAAGAGGCTGGGGAGGAGGGCCTGGGCATGTGTGGGGATGAGGACCCTGCCATGGGGCACCCCCAGAAAGGCAGCAGGAACCCAGTGTGCCCAGCAGTGAACTGGGCACTGGGAGGGTGACCTCCAATGGGAGGCAACAATGGGCAGCCCAGGGGCCTCCACAGGCTCCGCCCAGTCCAAGGGTGGCAGACCAAGACTGACAGAGCTGGGGGGCACCTCCTGAGCCCTCTTGTCCCAGACTGGGAGGGGAGTCTTGTCTCTTCCTTTGCTTGGCAGGCCTGAGGACCCCATGGGCTGATTCCAGGTCACCCCCGTTGCAGACCGGCCAAGGCAGTGCCTGGCAAACCTCCTTCCCTTTGGGGCTCAGGCATCAGCCCTGGTGTCCGTCACTGCCACACAGATGGTAGGCTCAGAAGCCAGAGCCCCTCGTCCTGCTTCAGGAGTGAGACAAACGACTTACCCAGTAACAGGACCAGGGCGGGCAGCAGGTGGCTGGGCAGAGGCATGGTTGGGCCAGAGGAAGCAGGGCCAGTGCGGCCACACGGTGCCTGGGAAGTTCTGTGCGGTTATGAGCCTGCACTGGCCCCACACGCTGACTCTGCTGTTAAGTGGAGGGCCCCTCGGCCTGGTCCCACCCAGTGCTGACGGTGCCAAGCATAGGCCGGGATAGTGGCCCCAGGAGGGGGCCTCTGACCCAGGGGCAGCTTCCACCTGCTCGGCTCCCTCAGACACAAGGTCAGGCCCTTCCACCCTGCCCTGCCCTGCCCTGCCCTGCCCGGTGGAGGGGAGGTTCCCACTGGAATGGGGAGGGACCCAGGCACCCCACCAGGACTCTGCTCGGCAGTGTGGGGTGGGCAGAGGCCGCCGTGGCCTCTCACTGTGCCTTTGGCACTAGCCTGGTGGTCAGGATTCAACCAGTCCAGTAGCTGCGGGAGTCCAGCACGTGCACCAGAGCCGGCCCCTGCGTTCGCAGCTGTGGGGCACCTGCCTCTGAAGGATCACCCCCTCATTCATTCACCCTGAGCATCCAGGTGCCGTCTGGTGCCAGGCACAGGGTCCCTAGGAGCCCAGAAACTTCTGGTCCTCATGAAACAGACCCACACTTGGGGCAGGGCTCTTTGAGGCTGGGGAAGGAGTGTGGCATTTGGAGCCAGGCCCTGTTTGTGATTTCCCGCGGTGTGACCTCGGAGCTTGTGTCACTGAGCCTCAGTGTCCCGGTCTGTAAAATGTGGTCACGACAGTGCCCGTCTGGAGAGGCTGGCCGGAGGACCAGTGAGCTGACAAAGGTGGGGATGCCCTGTGCACAACCAGCCCTGGCCCCCAGGGTGCCCCGTACCACCCCACGGAGTGCCACTGTGTCTGGGGCTTCCCAGGGCAAGGCCTGAACCCATGCGGTGCCCACAGCCCTGCCGGGTGCAGGAGGGACCTGGGAGGGGCCCCCAGAGTCAATGTGAGCCTGCAGGGTAGGTGTAGCTGTGAGACCTGAACCTGGATACTGGCAGGCCCCATGTACGGGGATACTGGCAGGCCCCATGACTAGCAGGGCTAGTCATGGAAGGAGCCTGCAGACCGAGCCTCAGGGCAGACAGGACACTGGGGAACCCTGGGATGGGTTCACAGGAGGGAGCACTGGTGGGTGCCCCAGGTCTTGGCCAGCCCGAGGGATCAGGCCCTGACTCCAAGATGCCCTGGAGGACAGTGGCCGTGGGAAGAGCAATCAGGCCGTCAGCAGGGCCCCCTTATCAGACCCCAAAGGGCTGAGTGTGCAAGGCCACTCCCTGGGGCCACTCCTGTGCTCCCCCACCCACCTGCTTTAGTTAGGGTCTGGGGGGCCCTGGAGGTGGTGACACAGGGTGCAGAACCCAAGGACAGAGTTCAGAGACTGGGAGGCGTGGCAACATGTTTAATTCTGTGGCCAAGCTAGCCTGTCTACAAAGCCTGGCAGACAGCACATTACCAGGGGCTGCTGCAGAAGCAGGCACGGCCAACCCCAAAAGGGGTGCAGGCAAAGGCGGGGGCTCCGACATGGCTGCTGGAGGTAGCAGGCCCCAGGCTGGGAGTGCTCAGTAGCCATCGTTAGCCCAGGTAACCTCGTAGTCGGGGTACTTGGCTTTGATTTTCTCAGTTGAAATGGCGTGCTGGGCAGGACCATAGGCCTGGAGAGAGAAGACGCCTGCTGGCACCACCTGGACCCTTCGACCCCATGCCCTGGCTCTGGGCATCCAGCCACCAGGCACACCAGAAGCGAGTGTGGGAAAGGGACAGGCAGTGCCTGGGGGTGCAAACCCACCATCCCGACCACCCCTGGGGGCTCCCCTGGGGAGAGGTGACCTCATAGGCAAAGCAAACCTTGAGGGTGGATCCTGGGGCTTGAGGCACCCAGAGGGACGCACGTGGCTCTCATCTGCTGGTGGTTTTTGTGAAGAGCACGGGCGGGGACTCTGAACTCCACCCAGGTACTGACTGCCTCTGGGGGCCCAGGGCACAAAGTGCTGGAGGACAGCTAGAGCCCAGCAAGGCCTCCCGGGGCAGGGAGAGGGAACGGCAGGCCATGGCTGGGGGTCTCCCTGCCGCCCCTCAGGTCTGGCATGTGCTCCATGGGGGAATGCAGGAAAACAACTGGCCCTGGAAGGAGGGCTCTGCCGCCCACCCTGGGAGAACCCCGGGAAGCCTGCGTGCTCATCTGGGGCCACGGGTCAGGGCAGCAGACTCAGGTGGGCCTCGAAGCTGGAACTGGGGCCTCCAGCAGGGCGGGACGGGGCTGCGGCTCACCATGGAGTAGCCGTACACGTGAATCTTCTTGTCCTGGCTCTGGTGGGAGATGCGCCCGCCGCCCAGACACTCACAGTCACAGCCCTGCTTCTGCATGTCGCCCGACACTTTGTCGTAGATGTCCGCTGGGATGGGAGGGCGGCCTCAGGACGTGCCCTGGCCGCCCTTGGAGGCCGCGGGAGGAACTCCCGGCCGAAGGGGTCTAAAATCCCAGCTTTGAACAGCCTCTTCCCCAGAGGAGACGAAGCCCCTTGAGGCTGGGGCAGGGATGAATGAGAGGAGGGTGGAACCGGGGCGGGCTCGGGGACTGGGAGACTGTCGTGAGGCAGGGGGTGTCAGGCCGGGTCACGCCTTTCCCGCCCAGGACCTGAGCCTGGCTCAAACCTAGCAGGGGCAGGGCTGGGAGCAGAACGCAGTCCCCGGCCCGCAGCCCCGCCCCCAGCCCGCTAAGCCCCGCCCCCGCCTCGCCAGCCCCGCCCCTCGCACGCCGGCAGGCCCCGCCCTCACCATGGTACTCGGCCCACTTGTAGCCGCGCACGATCTCCTTGCTCTCCGCAGCCGGAGCCCCGGAGCGCGGAGCCGAGTGGACTCGGATCAGCACATACTTGAAGACGCCGTCGGAGTCGATGTCCACATCAGGAATGTGAGCGAGGTCCGCCGCCGCCATGTTCTTCGTCCCGGAGGCCCCTCCTCCCACCCGACCCGGGGACTGCTTGTACTGCGGAAGGCGGGCTCTGGAAAAGCGACGACCAATCCCGTCGGGGAATGCTGCCCAAGGCCCAGCGCCTCAGCCAATTGTACCGCCGACCGAGGCACGTGCTAACCAATCGCAATCCAGTTCCTTGCCGCCTTGCGGCCCCGTCAGCCCCACTAGCCCCACTTAAAGGAAACGTGGAAACAGTAATAGGTGGTGATTAAATCCAGCCAACGGAAAAGTTCCTCTCCAGCGGGGTCCGGTGGCACCCTTGGAGCGGGGCAGTTAGGCGGCCCGCGAGGCTGGGGCAAGGAGGGAGGTCTGAGGGACGTGCCAGTCCTGATCTCCTGTCCCGCACGTAGCCCGAAGACCACCCTCCCCGTGGCCCCCCCCCCCCGAAGGCCTCCCCCCCCCCCCCCCCCCGCCCGAAGGCCCCCCCCTCCCCCCCCTGCCGCCCTCCCGCCCCCCCCTCTCCATCGCCCGAAGGCCTCCCCCTCCCTCCTCTCCATCGCCCGAAGGCCTCCCCCTCCCTCCTCTCCATCGCCCGAAGGCCTCCCCCTCCCTCCTCTCCATCGCCCGAAGGCCTCCCCCTCCCTCCTCTCCATCGCCCGAAGGCCTCCCCCTCCCTCCTCTCCATCGCCCGAAGGCCTCCCCCTCCCTCCTCTCCATCGCCCGAAGGCCTCCCCCTCCCTCCTCTCCATCGCCCGAAGGCCTCCCCCTCCCTCCTCTCCATCGCCCGAAGGCCTCCCCCTCCCTCCTCTCCATCGCCCGAAGGCCTCCCCCTCCCTCCTCTCCATCGCCCG